>NW_022590012.1:0-34352 GCF_004348235.1 Phoca vitulina
CTGTGCTCATCATCACCATCATCATCATCATCACCTTCACTGGGCTCTGCTCTCATCATCACCATCATCATCATCATCACCTTCACTGGGCTCCGCTCTCAGCATCATCATCATCACCATCATCATCACCGACACCGGGCTCCACGCTCCTCCTCCTCCTCATCATCATCATCACCCTCGCTGGGCTCCACGCTCATCATCAGGGAGTCTGCTTGAGATTCTCTCCCTCAGCCCCTCCCGCCTACTCACACTCACATGCACGCTCTCTCCCAAATAAATAAATAAATAAATTTTTAAAAAATAAAATAAAATATTGCCCGGATTATTTTCTTTATTTTCATTTTCTTTTCCTGATTACAAATTCATCCCTAAACTCTTTGACCCTTCCTCTCAATGTGATCAAACTCATCAAGTAGTTTGGCAGTGCTTTTTTCAAAAGATTTTATTTTTAAGTAATCTCTACCCCTGAGACCAAGAGCTGCAGGCTCTGCCTGCTGAGCCAGCCAGGCGCCCCCACGGGGCCTTTTTCTTGGAGACACTCTTCCTGGAGCCCATTGTCCTGCGGTCAGGTGGGTCGGCCATTAACCCAGGTACACGGCTGCACCGTGGAGCAGCCCCTCGTCGACCGGCTGGGAGTGAGCACCCTTTCCCTTTCCTGAGAGAGCCAGGTCCTGGGTACCTGTCTCAGTCCTCCTCCTTACCCTCCCATTTCACGGAGCACACCCCCAGGAGCTTGCTGAGACACAGCGCGTGGCAGGGAAATGGTTTGTGTCACTGGTGAGCGTGCTCCGTACCCTAGCCCCGTTCTTTCTCACTGTGTGGCTGGGGGTAGCATTTGGGGCTGGAAAACATTTTGCCCCGGATTTTGAGGTCCCCTAGCTTCCAGTGTTGCTACTGAGAAATCAGAGATGCAACTGATTCTTGAGCCTTTGCATGAATGTGAATTTTTATCATTCGTTCGGAAAATGTCTGAGAAGGTTTCTTATACTATGTCTTTGATAACTTCCACACCCTTTCTCCTGTCAGTTGGGATGCCCAGTCTGAGTGGTTTCTCTCATTTTTATTTTTCTCCCTTATTCCTCAACATTTTGGCTATATAATCTGCTTTCTTGGGGATTTCTACCGCTAGACTTCCCAACCCCTTGATTGTTTCTACTAACCTATATTTAATTTCTGAGTAAATTTCTAATTTATTTTTAATATAATTTTATTATTTTACAAATCCTCTCTTATTTCTAAAAATATCAGTTACTCGGGTGCCTGGCTGGCTCAGTCAGTTAGAGCATGTGACTCTTGGTCTTGGGGTGGTGAGTTCAAGCCCCACGATGGCATACAGATCACTAAAAAAAAATAAACTTCAAAAAAAATCATTTTTTTAAAGATTTTACTTATTTCTTTGACAGAGAGACAGAGACATAGCACAAGCAGGGGGAGCGGCAGAGGCAGAGGGAGAAGCAGACTCCCCGCTGAGCAGGGAGCCCGATGCGGGGCTCGATCCCAGGACCCTGGGATCGTGACCTGAGCCGAAGGCAGACACTTAACGACTGAGCCACCCAGGCGCCCCAACGATCATTTTTTTAATTGAGGTTTTTCTTCTTTTTGTTTGTTTTTATTTTTTTAAGTAAGCTGTGCGCCCAACATGGGGCTCGAACTCACAACCCCGAGATCGAGTCACAGGCTCTACGGACTGAGCCCAGCCGGGCTCCCCTCTTAGGTGTTCTTCTACTTCCCACATTATTCCTACATTCTCATGGCTTCCTTGTCTCCCTTTGTGTGCTTTGCTTGCTGCCTCTTTCTCACTGAAGCATCCCTCAGATGCTGGCTGGTCCTTGGCTTCCGTGCGTATTTCAGCATGAGGTACAAAAACCGTTGGGTAACTGCGAGCAGGAGCCGGTTTATGGTCACGCCCAGAAGATCGGCTCCTTGAGACAAAGATCTATGTCAGTGTGGTTCACACACGAGTCCAAGCACCTAGAATATAGCTTGGCACATAGTAGGTGCTCAATAAGATTTGTGGGCGGGAGGAAGGAATAAACGGACACCTAGGGACTTTCTCATCTTTCTCTGGGACCATTCTCTGGGGCGTTTTCTAGAAAAGAGCCCTCTAATCTCACTCCTGAAAATGCAGTCCTGGCTGGGGGTGGGGAAGGGGCCGGGTCTCCCCACTCAGCACGCAGATTGTTATTTTTATCCATTGCTCCTTTCACCTGTTTTGCTTGGTGTTCCTGAGGCTAGAGTCATGCCCTTCCTATTTTTTCAAATCCTACCATATGCCTGGCACTGTTCTCTGCATTAGGGAACAAAGTCTCTGCCCCCATGAAGCTTACAATCTACTGGGAGAAACACAAAATAGACAGAAAAGGACGTATACAAACACACATACAAGTCAGGTAGGGACAAATACTATGAGAAAAAATAAAGCAACGAAAGAGGATGAAGAGGAACAGGAGGGTGTGTGAGCTGGCTCGTGCAAGCGCGTGTGGGATAGTCCTCAGAAAGACCTCTCCATGGAGATGACATCGTATGAACCAAATCTATATCTTGGGGGAAAGTTTTCCAGCCTGAAGTTCGAGTGCAAATTCCCCCGCAGCTGGAGAGTAGGGAGAAGGGGAAAAGGTGGTTTGAGCCCCTGGGAGAGGGAGCCAGGGCCAGACAACATAGGCCTGGGGAGACCACAGTGAACACCTGAATTTCACTGTAAGTGTGACTAGGGGCCACTGGAGGGTTTGGCCAGGGGAGCCCAGATAAAATCTACATTTCAAAGTCTCTGGGGGGCCTGGTTGGCTCGGTTGGTGGAGCACATGACTCTTGATATGGGGGCCCACGTTCGGTGTAGAGATTATTTAAAAATAAAATCTTAGGGGCGTCTGGGTGGCTCAGTTGTTAAGCGTTTGCCTTCAGCTCAGGTCATGATCTCAGGGTCCTGGGATCGAGCCCCACATCGGGCTCCCTGCTCAGCAAGAAGCCTGCTTCTCCCTCTCCCGCTCCCCCTGCTTGTGTTCCCTCTCTCACTGTGTGTCTCTCTCTCTGTCAAATAAATACATAAAATCTTAAAAAAATAAAAATAAAATCTTAAAAGAAAAAAAAAAGAAGTCTCTCTCTGGGCTGTTGTGTATGGAATAGGACGAGGGGCGAGAGCGGGACTAGGAGCCTGGAGGGCAGAGCTGGCGGCGGGTTCAGAACCTGCAGGAAGGCAGATCTGACAAGATTTGCCAGGATTGGGCAGCAGTTGAGAGAAAGGAGGTCAAGGATGGCTCCCGTGTGGTTTCGTGTGGGTTTTGGCGATTAGGCATCCTCTGAGGCGAGAGGCAGTGGGGAAGGCTCAGGGCAGAAATCAAGAGGGCATTTGGGCCATGTGGCGTGCAGGATGCTGCTTAGGCATCCTGGTGGACCCGTAAGCCCTACAGGCTAGGCATAAATTCGTGAGTCCTCAGCTTAGAGATGGGTTTACAGCAGGGAGCTTGATGTGATCTCTCAGTAGCTCGCAGACTCGGGGCAGGGGTGAGGCCTCCTCTGGGGGGAGGTTTGCGGGGGTGCAGGAAAGACCTGAAGGCTTCTCTGCCCTACGCTGCCCTTTCCCAAGCCCTCCCCATTTGCACCCTGGGCTACAACCAACGTGGAGGTGCCTTGCGCTTCTGAAGCCTGAGCTCACCCGGGGACCCGCAGAAGCCAGCACTCACCTTGTAGGCGCCCACCTCAGAGCTGTTTCCTCTCCCAAAGATGAACCCCACTCCCTGGCTGCTGTCCACCTTCCAAAATGTGTTAAGCCTCTCTAGTGATGTGGTCCCTCCTCTCATCCTGGGGAAGCCACACTATTACTACACTCATTCACACTCATTGTACTGTGGTTTTGAGAAATAGATATATGTGATTAGCCCCTCCCATTCCCCCAGGTCTCTTGAAGGACAGGGTCTGAGTGTCACCACGGAAAGAGCTGAGGGTCGAAGTCGGACAGACCTACTTCAAGTCCCAGCTCTTCCCCTTACAGGGTTTTGAGCCTGGAAAGGCTTCCAAGCCCCTTCAGTGCCCCCTCCGGGGGCAGAGATGACCCCCACTCTTCAGTTCCTGAAGGAAGAGGCTGGTTCTCTCTCCCTCTCCCACCTCCTTCTAAAACCAAGTCCCCAGAACACATAGAAATTCAGATGGGAGTAAAAATAGACAAAAGGGGGCTGAGGAAAAAGAGGCAGCCAGCCTCTCAGGGATGGAGGCCCACCCGCAGCTCAGGTATATTCACAGCTCGATCCTTCCTGCGCATTAGCCACCCCTCCGCCCTGGAAACCAGTGTGCCCACCCCAGCGCATTTGTCGAACTTCGCAGCACAAGCAAGGAAGTATGGCTCATCCCGCAGCTGAGGTCCGAACTAGAGCAGGGGCTCCATTTCCACTTGTGGCCATAAACCCACCCCCCACCCCCCGGTGCGGACCCGTGTGTCTGCGTGACCAACAGCCACAGAGATGATGTATCCGATACCGCTGCTTAGCTATGCCCGGCGTCCTCCCCAGAAAAAGGACCACAGCTTCCTTCAGGTGATTCCCATACTCGAAGCCTCAGAATACCAAAGTCCTGGCGGGCCCCAGCTCCCTGCTGCATGCCACGTACACCCGTGTGTCCCACGCCCTCCCCCAGGCCGCGTCAGAGAGGACTTTGCTCAGGGACGGGTTTCACGACGCTTCCAACAGCTATGCGAGATTTACCCACATATTAAAGCAAACAGCACTTTGGAAGTCTCTAGAAGTTTAGAAACTTTATTGCTCTTGTCCCAAAGCTCCTATCTTTGTCATGTTGTTTAGGACCCAGGAAACAGAACTCAGTTCCATGGTCCCCAAACCAATCCTGATGCTACTCCTTTAGAACATCACTCTCCTTAACTAAAACGCAGGCAAATGCCACTGTCAGCCGGGCCCAGTCAGAGACTGCCCACCCCGAGCAGCAGCGTGGGGTGGGCCTGAAGCATGATGCTACTGTCTGCCGCTGGGGGCACGGACCGCCCTGGGTCCCCATGCGGACACGAATCCAGCCTTGTAAAGTTACCGTGAAGGTTAATATGACGGGTTGTGTAAAGCTCCTCCATCACAGAAACTCGACCGGTGGCCAGAGTTACTCATCCTAAGTGAAAGGGGTGCTGCTTCCTGGATGGGGAAGTCAGGCATGTGTCAGCGGCCTGAAGGGCTGGCCCTGGGAGTCGGGAGAGCAGAACTGTCCCAATTCACCAGGGAGGCTCCGCGGAGAGAGTGGGACTTCACAGAATTGTCAGATGACAGAACTCCCTGCGGAATCTGAATTTCAGATGACATGAATACTTTAGTGTAAGTATGTCCCAAATACTGCATAGGGCATACTCATACTGAAAAAGTATTCATTGTTTATCTAAATTCAAATTTAACTAGGTATGCCCTATTTTCATTTGCTAAATCTGGTTAAGCTTAAACTTGAAGAGAGTGTAGCCTCCATGGGCTGGGAGGCAGGGGAAGGAGGGGGCCTGCCAGGCTTGCGGCGGCGGGGGCGGGGGGGGGGGGGGGTGCAACCGGAGTGCACACTGACACCTGCCGGGCATTTACGTGAGTATCACTAACCCCTATGAAGTACTTATTCTTCCTCACTTTTCACAGATGAGAACACTGAGACTCAAGACCACTGCTCGTTAGTAGTTAAACCCCCAGCCTTCCTGGCTCCTCAGCCCGTTTCTTCCCAGGCGCCAGCCCCCCCCCCCCACCTCCCCGGGGGCAGCAGGGAAGCAAGGGAAAGGAATGAACACCAGTGTGAAGGTCCGCACCAGGACTCTGCCCCAGCTGCGCTCCAAGGCGGCCTCACCACTGGACACCAAGGAGTCAACAATTGTTGCCATTGTTGTCATTTCTTTTTGGGAGTTGAACAAACAGCTAGACTTACAGATTGCCACCGCCTTCAACCTTGGTGCTTTGACCAGGCTGCATTTGGAGCACCTGTGAATGTTCCTTCCGTGCTCAGTTTCGGGTTCCACGATATCAGAACCATCCCCGAACAATAGTGCCCCCATGCCAGTGTTATATCCTTCATCCGTCAGGTGCCAAGAAAAGTCCTAACAAGACACAGACTCACCATAGGTCCTCTTGCCCCCCACACACTGTGTTATCCCCAAACAGAGGATTTCCTAACAAGATAGACATTAGAACTACAGACGTCAGAACTATGGTAAAATAAAACCACATTTCCTTCAAATTATATCTTGAATTCCACTAATTCTAAATTCAGCATAATGATATGTACCTTCCACTGAGGCAGAGTTCAAGGACAAACCAGATTAGATCTGCACCAATGCGGGGCCTCTATTGTCCTCTATTGTCTGCCCAGTCATCCTCTTAGAAAGCCCAAAGGTTTAATTCCGCAAAGCCGAGCAGGAGCCCCCTCTGGGCACGGAGCTGTCGGGAGCTGCTGACAGCCAACGCGACACTCTGGTCCCCAAAGCACGTGCGTGCGCCGGAGCCGACAGAAGCTCAGACAAATTCAGCGGAACTTCGGAAGGGAAGGGACCAGGTAAACTCTGTAAAAGACGAAATGTCTTGGGGGCCCAGACGAGGGGGGGACGGATGCACACGGCGGGGAGGCCTGACTGCTCTGGCAAAGGCGGCTGGGGCAGCGACAGAGACACGTCGGCCAAGGGAGGAAGAAGCCAGGAAGCAGGGGGTCCTGATCCTCCTCATCATCTAACGTATCAAAATGTAGACGCAGTGTTCTAATGATGATGTCTTGTCAAATCTCATGACGCCCACTTGCTTCAGAAGTAAAAATCACACCCCTGTATTATTACCCCCATAGGCCTTTAACTAATGATTTATAAGTATAGTGATTTTTAAAAAGATGCTAATTTCCCAGACGAAACCACCCTCCCAAGTCCCGAGGCGCTTCACGCACATTCCAGCACTAGGAACACACACCCTGACCAACAACGGGCTCCTTCTCTTGCCCCTGATCCCCACCAGCCCCTCCGCATCACCGCCTCGAAACTCCCTCGTTAACCCGAGCTCCGGGCCACACACACACGCGTGTTACCAGCTCCCCATACACAGTGCCAGACAGGAAACACATTTGGAGGATTTTAAACAATTTTAAAACGTGCCTTCAAATTTTACAACTTGCTTTACTTGCCCGAGGGAGGAACCAAGCCCCTTATATAAATATCACCCAAACAGGCCTGCTCTACATCCCACCCAGCTCGGGGCTCTTGGTTTTTCAGTGTGAGGCTTGGGGTGCATTTGGGGGGTTTTGTTTATTTTGATTTTTTTTTTCACTTCATCTATGCCTTCTACGGTCACTGGCCTTCTCGGTCATGTTTATTTTATAGGCGCTCCAGTAGCCAAGGGGGAGGACAGACGCTAGCAGGCTCCCGGCGGCCCTGTGCGGGAGCACCTCAAGCCCCAAGAGCCTCCTGGTCAGAGCCGGCGGTCCCGAGAGTCAGGGCGGCTGTAAGGCAGAGAAAAGGCCCCTCTCCTCCTAGCAGGGACAGGGGCACCCACCCGGAGGGAGCCGAGTGAGAGGGGCCTTCCTGAGCACTGGCCTCTCATCAGCTCACAAACCCGAGTCTCCAACTAACCAGTGTGGTGTTGTTCTTTGTTGTATTTTTTATCACCTTCAGTGAAGTAGAACTTGCAAGGAATAATATTCACACATTTTATTTATTTTTTAAAGATTTTATTTATTTGAGAGAGAGAGAGAGCAGGAGCAGGGGGAGGGGCAGAGGGAGAGGGAGAAGCAGGCTTCCTGCGGAGCAGGGTCCTGGGATCATGACCTGAGCTGAAGGCAGACCCTTCACCGACTGAGCCACCCAGGTGTCCCATATTCGCACATTTTAAGTGTATAGGTTGATGATGAACTTCAACAAGTGTATTCATCCAGGTGCCCACCACCCCATGAAGATAAAGACATTTCCATCTCCCAAGAGAGCTGCCTCCCGCCCCCTCCAGTCGGACCCCCCGCCCCACACCCACCCCCCTCCCAGTCAACCGCTCAACTGCTTCCGGTCACTGTCCATTAGATTTGCCTGTTCTAGAAGCAATTTACCTTTTCTAGAAGGGCACGGTGGTCCCCTGGCTGGGGTCAGACCCTACTCCCTGCTGGCCCTTGGCCTTCTCCGACCCTGCAGGGCACCCAGCTGCATCTACTGACATGCAGGGTCAGGTTGCTGTCCTCTACATCGAGAGAATTCTGCAGACACAGGGCCCTGGGGAGAGGCGGGCGGAGCAGGGGGAGATCTCAGGAATGTCCTTGGCCTCCTAGACAGTGGGGATAGAAGGCAGATCAGTGGCTGACAAGGGCCCTGGGGCCTCAGGGCCTGATTCTGGGCCTTTGGTGACAGAGTATGGGCAGGTGGCCTGTCCCCAACCTGGTGCCCTCGGCCCCTCCCCCTGCCCCAGTGGTGCCCTCGGCTGCCCACGCCTGGGACAGGGCTGGTCTCACACTCGGCCCGAGCGTTCTGCCAAGAGACTTGGCTGGGCTGCTATCCCAGGACGGACTGTGGCGGGACAGTCATCAGTACTGTCCACCCTGAGTATGCCGGGGTGGAAAATCACCAAGCAGCCAGGAGGGGACCCCTCACAGGAGTGTCCTTGCTGGAGGGCCTGAGGGAGCTCCCCCAGGGCTCGGCAGCAAAGCCTCATCCCCAGAGAGGACTGGAAAGCCCTGTGGGACAGACTGGGGACGAAACTGCAAAGCCATCCTCAGTCCGGCCGTAGAACAGCTGTGAAGGACGCTGGGACGCGCTGGCCCGCCAAAGCGGAGCATGGAGGACCCCCGCAGGGGCGACAGGGGAGAGGACAGGGAGCTCCCTGCTGCCCACTCCTCACCTGCCCAACAGTGGCAGCGAGCTCGGACACGGGGGGGGGGGGGGGGCCCCGTGACATGCCGGGGGGGAACCACCAGCAGTGTTTGGGGGGACTTTGTCGGGGGGGGCGGGAGGCCCTGTGTCAGGAGGTAGGAGCAGGACCCGGGACTGGAATCCATGACTGTCACTGCACAACAAAAGTCATAATAATTCCCATCAAAATAGCTAACCCCAAGGCCTTTTCATATTGCAGACACACCTGCTTTCCAAGTACCACGCCTACATTATCTCGTTCACCGCTCACCATGATCCTTTGGATAGTTCATGAGGAGACTGAGGCCCGATGTGCTTTGCCCAGGGTCACATCCCAGTGGGTGACCTAGTGAAGCCTCAGAGCTGGCATCCAAAACGCCTGCAGTCTGTCTCCAAAGCCCCAGCCCCAGCCTGGGGGAGGCCTGGGAGCAGGTGATCCGGGCGCAGGCGCCTTCTGCCAATCGCTCCGGCTCCCAGCCCCCTCCCGCCTCCCCTCTGAAACCCAGCTGTGCCCCTCACGAACCTGGACTCCCACCCTCTGCCCTGCACCCCACCCCCACGTGTTCCTCCTGGGGCCGACGTCCTCAGTTTCCCCTGTGCATCTCCAGGCTCCCTGCACTGGCTCTCTCCTCTTTCTCTACAACTGGGCCCACATTTCTCCATCCAGATTTCTCTCCTCATCCCTGCCTGGTCCCTTCAGGCACTGGATGAAAGCCAGCTCTCCACCCTCTCTCATACGGCTCCGGGGCCTCAAACCCCTTTCCCTGCTCCATCTCCACGCTGCTGGCTCAGAGCACTGTCCCAGGCTCAGCCCCAAATATGCAACATCTCAGTGCTTGGGGACAAGCACTTTACAGCTAACCTGCTCAAGAAGAGCTCCTGTCCTTCCCCGGGGACAAGCCCACAACTGACCCTTCCAGCCTCCCAGGCCTGGACTTTGCCACCATCACTGACCCCTCTGCCAGCCAGCCCCTGGCTTCCAGTGATAGAAACTGACCCTAGGCCACTTAAGACAGAAAAGTGTTTATTAGAAGGAAATTCAGTATTTCCTACAATAGATGGAAAGGCGGGGAACCTGCCTTGGGGGCTAGGCAGGGACCGGGGCGCACGGGGCACAGAGCTACAGCCAAGACCATGGGAACAGCCTGGTAGGGAATGACCATTGGAGTCCCCCGTCCATCTCCGAGTCCTTCCTCTGCGTTAGGAGCCCCAGGTGGAGCACCTGGCTGACGGAGCTCCAGCAGGAAAGGCCTGGGGGAGGGAGGATTTGATCTGCCGGCTTCTGCAGCTCTGCCTCCTGCCGGGGCTCCTAAGGCTGAAGGGACAGCCCCGTTATACCCCCACATCCGAACAGCTGCTGCATCTGTAGAGGTCATTTCCAGAATGGCCTTACCTCTCGGTGTCCCCAGTGGCCTGCACCGAGTCCCGTTCTCACTGCCTCTTTCTAGGAGCGGCTGGCGGACCGCGGGCCGGTGTGGTTCCCTGCCAGGGCAGGACTCTGGGCCGGGCTGCCCGGTTTCCAAGGCTGGCGGCAGCACTGCCTAGCTGTGTGGTCTCAGGGAAGTTAACAACATCTCTGTACTTTGAGTTTGCCCATCTGTGAAACGAGGACACTAGAACTACCTGTCTCGGTGGTGGTTGTGCAGATGAAGTACGCTAATGGACACAGAGTGCCTCCAAGGAGCCCGGGGCCCAGAAGACTCTGTAACGTAAGCTGCTGTTACTCCCAGGGCACCTTGCGCGCCGTCCACACTGGAGTCTCCAAACCTTCTCTCGCTCTCTGCCTTCCTCAGCCGATGGTCCCCCAGAGACACGCAGCCCACTTGGCTGGTCTCTGAGGCCCGATCTGAATGGCCTTGGCCCATCTGAAACCAGTGTCCCTCCAGGACGTCTGTCCAGTCCGACACCGGCACTCACGCCCCAAGGGGAGCTTTTCCTGCTGAGCCCCACACACTCCACACACCCGCCTTGCCCTCCAGCTATTTGTACCCTCCTGCCCCTCCTTCCACGCGTGTGTGCCCCTCCCCCACCTCCTCTTCACCAATCCCCCCTCCTCGGTCAGACCCAGTTCCCCAGGACCCCTAGGCTGGTGATGATGCCAAGACCATGGTGGGGGGTGAGGGAGGAGCTGGGGCAGTAAAGAACCTAGAGGGGAAAGGCAGGCTCCAAGGGACAGACCCCCCCAACTCTTTCCTGGCCCACCTGCGGGTCAGGGAAGAGGGGCCTGTCCCACTGCCCCCCCATCATCTCCACCCCACTGAACCTCAGGGCTGTGGGTTGCCATGTTTATCAGGTACACCCCCATGTCCAGGTAGAAGCAATGTTGGTGTTCCTGGGGCTCCTGGCACACTCACTGCAGGCTCAGAGAAGTTAAGGAGCTTTCTGGAGTTTCCACAGCTGGGGCACAACCCCACTCTCTCCTGCTCCATCCCTGCACCTTATCTGGCTTCCCCTGCACAGTGCCTAATACACAAACCGACCTCAATAAATGCTCCTGAAGGGGGACATAAGCTCTACCGGGACACGTACTGGCCGCAGGGACAGGCCAGGGTGGGCTGAAGCCCTGGAGGCGTGCGTCTCATCAGCCTGCCCCACACACCCCCCTCGGGTCCCTTCTAGGACCTCCGGCCTCCCGTGGGCTCTGGCGCGGGAAAGAGCTGCCCCTCTCCCCCCCCCCCCCCCCCCCCACCGCCCCTTCCACCTCCTACATACACTCCCTCCTCCCTCCGTTTGCCCACAGCTCATCAGGCCTCTGCTCAGGGTGGTAAGACAGCAAAGTGTGGACGGAGGAGAACAGCCTGGACGCAAGCCCCGTGCGGCACAGCCATCTGAATTCTGGCTACCACCTCCTTCCAGCCTTGGTTTCCTGGCCTAGTGGGGAAGGGGGGGCAATTCCTGCCTTTGCCTACCTAGCAATGTGTAGGAGTCTATAAAGATGAAATAGTATGTGATAAAATATGCAGCTGAACACACTGGAAGGTCGTAAAATGTTACACAAATGTAAGGGGTTCCGAGCTGGCCGTAACATGGGCATTAAACCGCGGCCTCGCCAAGACGTTCACCATAAAACCTCTAGAGCCGTGGGGAGGGGCCGGGGCTCCTGAGATTTCTGCCACTTCTGTGAGTGACCTCCTCCTTTTCATCACATGTTCTGCATTGATCATATATTCCTTCTGTAATCAGAAAAAAAAAGTTATATAAAAGGAATACTTGTGAAATAAAGTATCTGAACTCCTGGTCTTATACCATGTCAATGGTGAAGGTTCTAGCCAGCGGTGGAAAAGAGGTTTATGGGCAGCACGGAGAGTGGAGGTTCTCCCGCCTGCTTTCACGGGCTCTTCTGCCCTGAGAGACCCGAAGCTGGGAGCTGGGAGCTGGAAGGAGGGACCACGGGGCAGACGATGCAGGCTGTCTGGGTCTGAGGACACGGGCCCCAGCGAGAGGCTCCTTGGCCTCATGCAGGACAGAAACCAAACTGGAGCCTCGAGGAAAAGCCAGCAGAGTTCAGCAAGGACACAGAGAGTAGATAGGAAGAGAGACTCGGAAAGGAGAGGAGAGTGAGCCTCATCTTTGCCTGGGGCCTGGGGTTTTTACTGAGGATGGTGGTCTGGGGCACATGTCTTCTCAGTAACCCAGGAACAAAGACCCGTGGTCCTCCATCAGTCACTGATACCCTGGAGCCTGGGTCCTGATGCATCAGCAGTCTTGGAAAACGTGATGAGCCCGCCCCTTCCCTCCTCCGTTATCTGTTGCAAGTTATCTCTGGAAGACTGCAGAGAAGTCACTACCTCCTTGCCCCTCACAGGGAGAACTATACTATTTGTGCTAGAAGGCCGGTGTAAGGCGGGGTGGAGGTCCTAGCAAGAAGAGAAGCAGGAAAAGAAGTGGTTTTTCATGGGGTCCCTTTAGTTTCCCTGTCTCAAAGGACTTCTAGCCCTATATCCAGCAGGCTCTTCTTCCCCACCTAGAGACTCAAGGCTCAGCACGACATCCCAAAGCGACAAGTATTCTGAGCTTCCCACCCTCTTGGGTGCCACCCCCATGTCCAGCTGCCCCCGGGGCCCTTCCCCCTGGAAGTTTCACCGGCCCTTTCAATGCAACAGGCCTGCGGTGGGCACAGCTCAGTGCCCACCCTTCTTCCCGGCTAACAGACTCAGTTTCTCTGGGGAGCAGAGCAGATCCCGGTTGGGGGAGGGGACCTCCCGAGCCCCAGGTCCAGTCAGAGCAGCCGCTTCTCCTTCCGAGATGCGGGTGTAGCCATGGCCACTGAGCTGTCTCTTTCCCCTGAGAGGAGATTGTCTAGGCAGCTGCTAGGAATGAGTTCCCAGCAGATAAAAAGAGATCTTTACCAGGAGAAGACCTCCCGCTCCCACCCCTTCCTCCTGCGGCTCCCACAGCTGGGATGTAGCTCGGTGGCTGAGGCCACCATCTTGTGACCAGAGTCGTGAGGGCAGCAAAGTGGACAGGCGGAGGGGACGGGCTCCTTGCCGACACTGATGAGCGGCTTTCAGATGCTTCCAGAGTGCTTTGTCATGGGGGAAACAACACCTCTTGTTTAAACCACTGCTCCCCGGGGCGCCTGGGTGGCTCGGATGGTCGTTAAGCTTGTGCCTTCAGCTCAGTCATGATCTCAGGGTCTTGGGATCAAGTCCTGCATGGGGGGGGGGCTCCCTGCTCCGCGGGGAGTCTGCGTCCCTCCCTCTGCCTCTGCTCCTCCCCCGCCGCCCCTCCCCCACCCCCACTCCTGCTCTCTCTGTCAAAGAAATAAAGATTTTATTTATTTTTTTGGCAGAGAGAGAGCACACAAGCAGGGGAAGCGGGAGAAGCAGACTCCCCGTGGAGCAGGGAGCCCAATGTGGGACTCGATCCCAGGACCCTGGGATCATGACCTGAGCTGAAGGCAGACTCTTAACCAACTGAGCCCCCCAGGCGCCCCAATAAATAAAATCTTTAAAGAAGTAAATAAACGACTACTTCTTCACTACTTCCTTTACCCCCCCGCAATCTGGAAGTGGCACTTCTGCCCACCACGCCATCCCAGACTCCCCCTTGCCTCCTATCTGTGGCTTAGCTCCCCTCCACTGTTTAACCTGGCCCCTGGCCCCCCACACTCGCACTGGAACTAACCAGCCCCCCTACCTCTGAGCTCCCTCCTCGACCCACATTCTAACTGCCCAAGTGATTTTTCTAAAATACCAATCTGGGGGCGCCTGGGTGGCTCAGTTGTTAAGCGTCTGCCTTTGGCTCAGGTCATGATCCCAGGGTCCTGGGATCGAGCCCCGCATTGGGCTCCCTGCTCAGCGGGAAGCCTGCCTCTCCCTCTCTCACTCCCCTTGCTTGTGTTCCTTCTCTCGCTGTGTCTCTGTCAAATAAATAAATAAAATCTTTAAAAAATAAATAAATAAATAAAATGAAATACTAATCTGCTTATGTTTCCTACTCAAGTATCCGGGAGCTACAGAACAATGTTCAAGATCCTGAGCATGGATTCAAGGCCATTGGTAACATGGCACCCAACCACCTTCTGCTCTCATCTCCTGCCACTCCCCCAGACCCATTCTGCACTTGCAGCTACCCCAGAGTAATGGTGCACACACTCCCATCCCTCTGAATGTGAGTGCCTACTTATCCTCCAAAACCCATTTCAAATATCCCCTCCTCTGTGAAGCCCTCCTCACCCAAATAAACCTTCCTTCCTCTGGGAGCCCCCAGTCTGTTGTCTCACGCCTGTATTACATTCTTAGCCTATATTCTAATTATATATTTGCCAGTAGACTCAATTACTTTAGGGCGAGGATATACTCCAGAGTCCCCACCACCTCCCAGCACAGTGTTTGACAGGAGTGATTAGTCAGTTTTTGGTGGAAAAGGCAGCAGTACAAAACACCTTCTGGTGCTTTATGTGCAGAAACCACAATCCCATCCTCCTTAGCCCTTCCTGTTCCATGTCCTGCTCACTCCCCATCCTGCCCAGCCTCCCCCCCCCCCCCCCCCCCCCGCCCATCCTACTGAGCCTCCCCTCCCCCGCAGTGGGCACCCAAGGGAAGAACTCCACCCTCTCTCTGAGTCTGCTGCCCACCCGACCCCACCCCACCCCCACAACTCTGGACTTGGATTTGGAGGAGGGACAGATCCATGAGGTTCTGGTCACCTTGGCCCTCAGTAAGAGAATTGGACCAGTGGTCAGAAGAATCTGGCTTCCATTTGGCAATATCAAACGCATTTTCTCACATCTGTGATATCCTCCAAAATCTAAGAAAGCAGATATCCAGATTTCATGTAAAATGTAAGCTCCACAAGAGCAGGGTCTCCACCTATTGTCCTGCACTAAGCCCCCAGCCCCCATCCAGAGCCCCCATCTGGAGTGGGTGCACCCTAAATGCTTGTTGAATGGAAGTCAATCTCAGGATCATCTGTAGGTTCTAAGAGGGCAATAAGCTCTGCTCAGCAACTGAGGAGTGCTTAAGTGTGTGCATGCTTTTATTTCTTTCCACGCAGCCTCATTACACGGGCAGACTCTGAGACACTCACTTAATGAAACATTATGCTGCCATTAAAAATATTGTTTACAAAGAGTTTATAACATGCAAAATGTCTTCTGTTACAAAGCTAAAAGGGAAAAAAGGAATTAACAATAGAAATGAGTCATATTTATCACACCATCTGAAAGCAAGCAAAGTTTCAAGCAGGGGGGGCCCGGAAGACACAAACACGCCTGGCGCCTCCCCAGCCCTCATTCTCCTGTTCTCTATTTTCCAACTTGTGAAAAATATGCACACATTACTAATAAAGTGGGAAACATACCCCTTATTTTCCAAAAGAACACGGACGGAGCGGACAGCCCCCTCCCGCCTCACCCCATTGCCCAGAGATGCCCTCGGGGCTGCGCCAGGTTAGACGGCGCCTGGGGACACGGTGGCCCTGGCCTTCCCCACCTCAAACCACAGGGTGCTCAGCAAGGGAGTGGCAACCAAGTAGCTCGGCCTGTTCCAGACTGGAAAGGGCGCCTCGAGGAGGGAGTGCGCCGCCCCCGCAGGTGGACAGCGCCTCTCTCCAGAGGCGGGGCCTGCCCTGGGGCGCTCAGAGGGCTAATCCTGTACCTCAGGAATTCCCAAAAAGGACTCGCTACGGAATTTCCCAGACGGGCAGGCAGACAGACAGACAGCCACCGCAGACAGCTCCCCCACTGAGCACAGATGTTCGCCTGGGGGTAGCGGTGCTGAGAGCCGACACAGACGCACCACTCAGCGGGGACAGGCCGTCCAAGGCGAGCGCCAGACAAGAGCCGCCCGGGCAGGCTGGGGCTGGGACGGGGAGGCCGGCGAGGGCTCCCCTGGATCGCGCGGTGCCTGCAGGCCTCCTCTTGGTCCAGCAGGCGTCGCCGCGGCTCTAGGGGCGGCGGGGCGAGCGAGGGCCGCGGTGGGACTGCCGCCGGGGCTACAGCCCCTATCGTTTGTTGTATCAATGGTGGCTTGTCTATCATGTCCCCTACTGGCCTGGGGGCTTCCCAAGGGCAGGAATTTTATCTTAGACTCACCCTAACCCCGGGTGCCCGTAACACCCGCACCTGAGGTGCCCCATCAAGTCTGACAAACGACCCCCGACGCACAAATACCGGATCGAAGAGTGATGGGACCAAAGCCTGAAGTGAGAATACTGGGGACAGCGCCAAGCCGGGGAAGGCCCCCCCACCTCTTCCCCACCCGGCTCGCCCCAGCCCTGCCCCAGCCCTAGACGCAGGCAGAGCGGGAACCGACGTGGCCCCGCCGGGCTGGGCTGAGCGCGCCCGGACCTGCCCGGCCGAGCGGAGCAGCCCAGGGACCCCACACGTTCCCGCCCCCAGTCCCCGCGGTGGAGAAACGCGGGATGTGCCCCAAACCGTCTCCTGCTGCGGGTAACCCAGGGCCGCCCTCTCTGAACAGCTACCCCAGCCGTCCCCTCCATAACCCTCTCCCGGTTTCTTTTCAGAGCAGTGAGTCCCGCAGAAGCTCGGCCCCTTCACTCCACAGGGATTTCACTCCCTCCACGAACACGTACGGACCCACTGCCACGCGCGCTAGGTGCCGGGCAGGCGCGGGCGACGCCGCCGCGGACTGACACCCTGCGCTCGGCGAGCTGCGATTCCCGGGACACCCGAGCGGGGACTGGGTGATCTCGCCGGGGGCACGTAGGAGGCCCACACCCAGGTGAGCAAAGCGCGCGTGAGGCGCCGCCCCGGGGCTGGTGGGCGGCTGGACTTCGGACCTCACGTCTGCAACCGCCGAGCTGGGCGCGGCCGGGGGGGGGGGGGGGGGGCGGGGGGGGGGGGGGCCCGGGGCGTGCGCCGAGCCAGGCCGGACCCAGACGCTCGGTTACGCTCGGGAGGTGTTTACAGTCCGCGGGGCGGGTCTCGCCTCCCGCCGCCTGCGGCCCTCCGAGGCCAGCCCGGGCCCTCCCCGCCCCAGGCTCCTCCCCGAGGGACCTCTGCGCCCGACTGGCAGCGGCGTCGGGGCCGCGTGTAATTACAGGCACTGTCGCCAGGCCCGGCCGTAAAAGAAGAGGATGAAACGGCCTGGGCTGCAGGGAGCTGGGCCCGAGGCGGCCGGGAGCCCCGGGTGTGCGGCTCCCCCCGATGCGCCCCGGCGGGGAAGGGCCGGCCAGGGGGCGCACACACCCGCAGCGCCAGCCGCGCGCGCAGACAGCCGCGCAGTGACACGCAGAAACC
Source organism: Phoca vitulina (assembly GCF_004348235.1). Classification (NCBI taxonomy): domain Eukaryota; kingdom Metazoa; phylum Chordata; class Mammalia; order Carnivora; family Phocidae; genus Phoca; species Phoca vitulina. The sequence continues at coordinate 17,535 of NW_022590012.1, forward strand.
ACCGCGCGCACGCAGGCACACGGCGTCGGGCCTCCCGCCCCGGCCGCACACACGAGCCTCGGCGAACACCTGTCCTCCCTCGCGCCAACCCTGCTCCGGACGGCAGCGGATTCCGGCGGGGAGAAGGGCCGGGGGACGCCAAGTCCGGCGGGTGTGCGCGCCTGGCGAGGGGGAGGGGCCCGCCGGCCCGGAGCGTCCGCGGCCGCGGTGCGAACCCCCCCCTCCGCACAGGCCCCGCTCGCCGGTGCACGTTCCCCCTCTAGACACGCCGTTCGCTAACATTAGCACACGTACGCCGGAGCTGCACGCGCTGCCGCACACGGGGCTGTGGGGCTACACACACGCCTTCACACTCGCGCGCCATCACACGTATTTACACATGCCAGACGCACATGTGTGGTTACAGTTTGCCAGCCTTGGTGAATGCCCAGATTCTCACAGTCCGCGTTCAAAGCCCCTTCGCATCGTACACACGTGCGTTAGCGCCCTTTGGAGCACGAGAAACGAGCAAGAGAGAACGCCCTCGGACCAGGAGCCCGAGTGTCCCTCCCTCGCACTGTTAATGATGGGCACAGGCGCCCTTGGCCCCAGCCGCACACGTTACACACTTGATCACACAGGGTCGCACTTTATTCCCGGCATCTAGGCGATGACACAATCTCCCGAACAAAGACAACATTGACAAACCCAACAAAAACAAACAGCCGCGTGTGTGGGGAGGGGCAGCCGAGCGGAGTCCGGGAAAGGCGGGTGGGAGGAGAGTGGGAACGCGGGGGCCGAGCCTGGGTGTGCTAGGCTCGGGAAAGGTGCGGGCCCTGTCCACGACTTTGCACCCCGCCAGACCCGCGCGCGGCACCGCACAGCCGGGTCCCGCACGGCGCGTTCGCAGACCTGCACGTGCAGCTCGTTCCCTTCTCCCGCACGCCACTGAGCCGGGGGACGCAGACCCAGCGCCCCGCACAGGCCCACGGGGCCGCATGCACACCCACAAGCGAGCGAACGCGCGGTGCAGAGCACCTCCGTCCCGGCAGACGCTTAGATCCCGCTCGGCTCCCCTGCCCTCCCCTCCTCCACCTCCCAGCCCCCAAGCCCTGGGGCCGCCGCGCTCCGGGCGGGGCGGGGCGGGGCGGGGCCAGGGGCGGGGCGGGTGGTGGGCGGTGCTGGCCCAAAAGGCGGAGTCGCCCGGCGGAGGGGCCAGAGCTGTGCGCGGGGCCGAGTGCGCCGCTGAGACAGCCCGCGGGAACCCGGACCCCGAGGAGCCCCCCGCGTCCTCGCCCGGCCTGGCCAGGCCCTGCGCTATGGAGTTCCTCTGGGCCCCGCTCTTGGGTCTGTGCTGCAGTCTGGCCACTGCTGACCGCCACACCGTCTTCTGGAACAGTTCAAACCCCAAGTAAGCCCCGAGTCTCCGGCCGGCAGCCTGGGCGCCCGGTTGGCACTGCTCACCCCCTAACCCCTCCTGCCCGGGTAACTGTGCCTGCCAGCCCCTGACCTGAGTCTTGGGGCGGTGACCAGAGGCGGGAGGGATTCCGTAGACTTTTCCCCCCTCACTTCTCCCCCATAACTGGGAGTACCCCACCCCTGGGCAGGAACCTGTCCGTGACTGCTTGCACAGGGTTCTTTCTGCCCTTCCTTTCCGTCTCTCTGGTACCTCTGTTACTCTGAAGTGAGGGACCCTTGCTGAACAGTTCTGCCGGCCAGGGCTCTTGTTCTAGGCCCTTCCACAACAAAAGCTTCTGTGTGTCACTTGGACATATGCCCACCCGGACAGGTACCTGATGTGACATCAGGCGTAAGCAGAATGCTCACTGTAATCCTGGGAGGACCCCTCAGGAGGGACCTGGCCTTCTGGCTTTAAGCCTCTGCATTCTGTGTTTGAGATGAGCCTGGAAAGCTTCCCTCCACACACAAGGGATCTTCCGAGGTGGCACGAGTGGGGCACATGCTGTGTGTAGGTAGGCTGAGGGAGTCACCTGTTTAGGAGATTGGGGGGGGGGGGCATGGGAAAGGTTCAGAAGGAGTGGAAAGGGTTAAAAGGGTGACAAAGGGCTCTGGGCAGGAAGGAGTTAATTTCTCCTGGGCAGGTTTAGGGCTGGGAGGCAAATGGTACTGGGAGGAAGAAGCCCCGTTGGACCCTTTGTTCTTGCCCTTGAGTTTTTGAAGTTATGGGAACAGTATTTGTGGGAAAATGGGAGAGGGGGGTAGGGTGGAGCAGGGAGAGGAGGTCTGGGCAGCTTGGGGTCAGGAAAAACACTTCACTCAGCTTGGCCACCCGCAGCCCTAGCACGCCAGCCCCCCACGCCCCTTGAGAAATGTGTTGTGCCAGCTTCCTCTGACCCTGTGGCAACATTGCCTGGTGGGGGGTCTGTGGGCTGGGGCTTGTGGGTCGGGGAGGGAACAGCCAGCTGCCAGTGCAGGAGGCCAGTGCCCTTTTGCCCATTGGCCACAGGGGCAGCCCGGTCAGCCCCCTCCACCTCACTGTTTGCTTCCTGTTCTTTACCTCCTTGATCCAATCTTGTCCTAGGGGGAGAGAGCGAAGTCCCTGTTTATGCCCATGCCAGGTGTTGGCTGGAGGAGGAGGAGGGGCAGGAAGCCATGAGTAGGGAGGGGGGAACCTGGCCTTTTCCGTTCCCAAGCTCCCAGATTTCCTCTCTTTCAGGAAGGAGCCTCTTCCTTGCCCCCCCCTCCGCCTTCCCTGACGCCGCTGCTGCCCCCCTTTCCCAGACGGGGAGCCAGGGTCAAAGGAGCCTAAGTGGAACAGATTGTCCTGGGGGGGGGAGTAATGGGTGCCCCCACCAAGCACAGCTTCTGCCCTGTCCATCTGGCCACACGTGCGCGCGCGCGCGCACACACACACACTCCACCATCCCAGGATTGAAGAGAAGCCAGCCAGAGTGCAATGCACAGGCAGCCGAGCTGGCCCGCTCGCAAGCACAGATGAGGTGGCGATGAGCTGGGCGGGGGTGAGGCTGGCCTGGGTGACTCAGGGTAGTGGGCATCGGCGGGATCTCCAGGTCCCAGGCGGGGGGGGGGGGGGGGCGGGGGGGGGGCAGCTTGGGGAGAAGGGCGGGGCTGCCGTGAGCTGGGCGCTGGCCTCCCCCGTGCTGGAGGGGCACGTAGCCCACCCACTCAGAGCTGCCAGCTCCTTAGGCCTGGGGGACCGAGCCCGGGGCAAGTCCTGGCATTGGGGTCTGGGGGGCCACGCACATTGGACAAGGTAAACGTTCACAGGTTCTCACGAATGCTGGGGCGGGTGGCAGAGGTGGATGAGGAATGAGTCAGTGCCCGTCACGGGAATGGGGGAAAGACGCCAGGCCGAGAGCTGAAATACCTGTTTGAAATGGCTTCTATGTTTATCTCTCCAGAGAGGAATTTTAAAAGCCTCTCCCTCGCTCGCGCGCTCCTCCTCCCCTCCCCCTCCTCCGCCCCATCTCCCTCCTCCACCCCCATCCCCCCCGGGGGAGGAGCCCGGGGTAGCCAGGGCCGAGAGCTGGCAGGCTGCCCCCAGGCCGGGCCGCGGTGGTGAGGGGGGGGGATTGTCCCGCGGACGGGGCAGGGGGTGCCCACCCCAGGGGCCTCGCGTCCGAACTCCTGCCCTCCCCCCACCTGTGCCGGAACTTCGGTTGGCAGCCAGCACTGCTGAGTCTGGCTGGCAGCGCCGGGGAATTTAGAGTCGCTGACCAGCTCGGAGGGGGCGGGAGGGGGGGGGGGAGGCAGCTCCCCCGCCAGGACCCCACCCCGCCCCCCGCTGGAGCCAGGTGTCTGGGGCCGCCGGGCTGGAGCCCGAGGGGCCTGCGGGAGGGAGCTGGCTGCCCCTGGGATCGCGGGTGGGAGAGGAGGCCTCCCACCAAGAACTCCAGCAGCTCTGGAGCTCCTTCCTCGGAGGTGAAGTGTGGCTTTGGAGGTAAAGGGACTGGGAGGTTTGGGGTGCTTTGGGAGAAGGGGACAAGGAGGCCTGAGCCTAAACTGGAGGAGCTAGAAGGGGGATTTACTGTGGGCCTGGTGTGCTGGGGGCGGGAGTGAATGCACTCAGGGGCTCAGGGGAAAGGCCAGGAGTGAGGGACCCCAAGCGGTAGGTGTGCTGGGGGCTAAGGGCAGCTAAGCGCAGCTAGGAGAGCAGGGGTTCCTAGACCCCCATTGCAGCATGCCCGCAGGCTGGGAGGGTCTCAGATTGAGGGCTAACAACATTTAAAGGAGTAACTGCGAGAACAGATTTGGGGAAATGCTCCCGGGAGAAGAGCAGGATGAGTGAGCTAAGGACACTGTCAGTAGCCCTTCCATGGGTAAATGTCTGGGGCTTATGCGAAGTGCTTTGGTACCTGAAGGACACTGAAGTGGACACTGTTTAGAGGATGAACTAGAGGTAGTGATGGGAGCAGGCGTGTGTGAAGATGGTGTAAAGATACTGAAGAGGTCAAGATCAGTAAATACTGGGAGTTGAGATTCTTGAAAAATCTTTGTGGGGGTCCAGTGTGAAATGCGGGGGGCCAGGAAACATTGGGAAGCTCGCAGCCCTAGCCGGGCTTCCCGCTGATGGCCTGCTTCCTCCCGCCCTGCACGCGCAGGTTCCGGAACGAGGACTACACGGTGCACGTGCAGCTGAACGACTACCTGGACATCCTGTGTCCGCATTACGAGGATGACACCGTGGCCGACGCCGCCATGGAGCGGTACACCCTCTACCTGGTGGAGCGCGAGGAGTACCAGCGGTGCCAGCCCCAGTCCGAGGACCAGGCTCGCTGGCGGTGCACCCAGCCCAGCGCCAGGCACGGCCCTGAGAAGCTGTCGGAGAAATTCCAGCGCTTCACGCCCTTCACCCTGGGCAAGGAGTTCCAGGAGGGGCACAGCTACTACTACATCTGTGAGTCCTCGGGGCGTGCACATGGGCCGCGCAGGGACCGGTCGGAGCCGCACACAACCCCTTCCATCCTGAATTGTTTTCATGCGTTCACATGACAAGCGTGGAGTGAGCTGCTGCTGTGCACGGGGCACTCTGCTTGGCACGACAGGCACAGAGATAAATAAAACACCGTAGGGCCCCTATCCTCCAGGAAACTGGAAAGCGACGCACACGGGGAAACTCACCATTAGCACAGCACGATACGAAGATACGGACACAGGGGCCTTGGGAGAATGATGTGGGTAACTGCCAGGCTCGGGAGGCTTAGAGACGGGTTCCTGGGGAAGATGACCCAAGAGCTTAGGACAGGCAGAGACGCTGGCCAGGCATGAGGGGACATGTGCAAAGGGAGCATGACATCTTCAGGGAACTCTATATGGTTCAGTCTGGCTGCAGTAGGAGGGACCCTGGAAGTGGGCAGAGGTGGACAGGGCACATCATGGGGGCCTCGGAAGTGCTAAGGAGTTTGGATTTTGTCCTAAGGGTAGTAGAGAAGCACTCGTGGCTACAAGAGTTAGGAAATCTGCTGGTCAGTAGGGCCTAGATAGGGGAAATGTAGTGTGAAGGCCTCAGCCAACTTCGGGCTGGGAAGAGTGAAGGATGGACTGAGGCAAGAGGACAGGGTCTGTGTGCGTTTAGCGCCACCTCCAAAGCCAAGGGTCATTGCAAAGAATGGGAGGTTGAGCGTGAGGCAGAAAGCGGGCAAACGACAAGGAAGGTGAGAATCACAGATGAGCAGGAAGAGGGGCTCAAGTGAGCAGGGCCTGAGAGAGGAGAGCCAGAGGGTTTGCACTTATATTTTCTCCCAACAAAGGTTCCTCCCTTAACGCTTTGCGCGGGTTTGTCTTGCAGCCAAACCCATCCACCACCAGGAAGACCAGTGCTTGAGGTTGAAGGTGACTGTCAATGGCAAAATCAGTGAGTGTCAGAGCCCTGTGAGCCTCCTTCCTCCATCTGTTTGCGGGGCCTGGGCTAGTGACCTGGGATGGCAGGGAAGTCCCACCTGCCTGCCTCCCCAGGACAGTCCCTGATCGGCCACCGCCCTTGCCTTTCAGCTCACAGTCCTCAGGCCCATGCCAATCCACAGGAGAAGAGACTTCCGGCAGGTAGGTAGCCAGAGCAAATTGGGCCTGGGGTCTGCTTACAGAGGTTGGGTACATAAGGTGGCTTCTTTGCCAGGTGGGGGCTGGAGCTGACGGCCAGTGCCAGCAATAGGGCCACTCACCTTGGGGGCGCTTGCCCTCTCATCTTGCAGATGACCCAGAGGTACAAGTTCTCCATAGCATCGGTCACAGTGCTGCCCCCCGCCTCTTCCCACTTGCCTGGGCTGTGCTGCTCCTGCCATTCCTGCTGCTGCAGACCCCATGAAGGGCTGTGTGCCACATCCAGCCTAAGGACCGGACCGGGGCTGAGGAGGCGGGGCGGGGCATCCCTCACCTGTCCTGGGAACCATTCCCACCACATGCACAAGCTGCCATTCAGCAGCCTCAAAACGGGTCAGGATTAAGGGTTTCAACCCAAAGGAGGTCAGCAAGCCTGGCAGTGCCATCCCTTCCTCCACCCCGAGGGACAAAGAAGTGGGGACAGTCCTTTCCCCGCCATTCCTGCCCTTAAGCCAAAGAAACAAGCTGTGCAGACGTGGCTTCTTAAGGAGGGCACCGTGGGAGCCAAACTGGAAGGGGCCTGGGGTCATGCAGATGGACACTGAGCTTGGCAGAGATGCCCCTCCCGAGAGAGCCAGGATGCCTGGATGAACTGACGGACGGAAAAGCGGGAGACCGTTCCATGCTTGGAAGCCAGAGACCAGGAGAGGCGGCATGCTTGGGCTGACCCAGCATCTCTCCTGAGGCTTCCGGAAGTCTTTGGAGCTGCCATGGAGAGGTTTGTAGCCAGGCACCGCATCCTGTCCCATCTGGGGCAGCACTGCCCAGAGCAGTGCCCGCAGGGGGCTGTGCCACCCTGTGCCTGGAGTGTAGCTGCAAGGGCAGGGCCCACGCATACAGGATCTGTATATAAACTTGATGTGTGTCTGCTGATTTCTACAACTGGAGTTTTTTTATACAAAAAAATAAAGCGATGTGTTTCTTTATTTGGACATGCTTGTCTGCCCCCCCACCCCCATCCCCCATCCTAATTTAGGACCACTGGGTCCCCGCCACGTGCTAGGCTCTGTGGGACACCAGGCAGCAACTGGGTTTAAATTTTCTTCCTTCCATCTGGAAAGAATACACGCCCCTCACTAGCACCAAAGGGTGGGGTGCTTCCTCCTCTGAGCGCCGCTGCGGTCTCGGGGGCTCCAGGCTGCACCCCTCTCCCGCATCGCGGGGCTTTGGCAAACCATCCGGTTGCTCCTGCTGTTGGGTGCATCGGGGAATACCAGCCGAGGCACGGCAGGCCGCCGCCTGGTCCCACAGCCCCGGCAGCCGGGGCAGCCGGGGCGTGCGGGCTGTGGGCTGTGCGAGGCCGCAGGGAGAGTCCCCAGCAGCAGGTCCTGTCGGTTGGACTAGGGCGTCAGTGACAGGTGCTCCAGCCGATTGGCCCAGTCACCCAAAGTTGGCAGTGTGGCTGAAGGCGGAGAGCGCCTGACAGACTGGTGATTCCCGACAAGCCCACTTATTTAGGGGAGACACTGGGAAGAGGCTTCAACAAACCGGGGAAAAGCCTGGGCAGGTGAGGTTGCGATCGGGGCCTCCGGGGGGGGGAAACGTCCAGCAATTAAGGTCGGCCACGACGGCTCATGGGCAAGAGACTTGAGGCTGGGGTCCGGGTGAGCCAAGGGGTAAGCAGAAAGGGAGGAGCGGCGGGTGCCCGGGGCCGGTCCGCGGAGCCCGGGCTTGGTACCCGCCAGGACCTGGAGAGGCCACATCGTACCAGGCCTCCGGCGCGCGCGGACTGGCAAGGGTGGGGCCTGGTGATCGGGGGACGGGACCTGGTTCCGGCAGGACGCCCGCGTGGGCGGGGCTGCGGGTCCATTTCCGGCGGACGGCGGCGCGCGGAGGGGGCGGGGCTCCGGCGCGGGGGCGGGGCTCCGGCGGCGCGGGCTCTGGCCCAGCAAGTGGACGCCGGCGCTGCGCCCAGGATCCGTCGCAGGGGGAGATGGAGGCTGGTGGCGTGGCCGACTCGCTCCTCTCTGGAGCTTGCGTGCTCTTCACCCTCGCCATGTACTCCGCCGGCCTGTGAGAGCGCGGCCGGGCTAGGCTGGGGCAGGACCTGGAAGTCAGGGAGGGAGAGAGCGGGAACAGAGACGTGGCCGCAGCTCCAGGCTGCATCCGAAACCTGGGTCAAAGTGGATTCGGGTCGAGGGATCCGGGGCACAAGGGCGAGGCTGGGCACTTCAGGGACAGGCCAGGGAGCTGAGGGCGGGGCCGGGACCTGCAGTTGTCCGGGGACGACCACAGGCATCAGGGATCTCGACTCCCCAGCAGCCCGGTTCTCCCTTCCCATCTCTCACCTCTGCTTTCGGGGCCCGTTACAGCTCGGACCTCAGGCAAATGCGGATGACCCGGAGCGTGGACAGTGTCCAGTTCCTGCCCTTTCTCACCACGGACATCAAGTGAGAGGGGCGACGTTTGCGGCGGGAAAGGTTGAGGGAGGTGGGGAGGTGGGAGGAGGAACGCTGAAGAGGCCCCTTGGGTCCCCTTCCCATCCTCATCCCCGTGGTGAAGGACCCTCCTGTCCACCCTGCAGCAACCTGAGCTGGATGAGTTACGGGGCCTTGAAGGGTGACGGGACCCTAATCTTCGTCAACGCCACGGGTGCTGTGCTTCAGACCCTGTATATCTTGGTGTATCTGCGCTACTGCCCTCGGAAGGTAGAGGCCCTCCCTTGGACCCACGTCTGCTGCTCACCCTGCCCTGCTGGCAGAGTAAACACTGCTTCCTAGAAGATTCTGATAGGCTGGCCATTGCCACCTTTTCCTGGAAGGCCCCTCCAGCCTTGCAGTCCTCCTTCCTCAGTGAAACCAGCCTCTGAGACCCACACACTGGGCACCCCCCCCATTCCTGGCAAGCTGGTAGTTCTGCCTAGCCTGATGGTGCCCTGCTGCCCAACAAGCTGAGGGGAATGGGCTTTTGTCTCTGATAGTTCCTTCAGAGTCAGCGCCAGTGCCGGAGAAATGAGTTGATTAGCTGTGCTTCCCCAATCCTACCAGCATTTAAGTTCCTACCGTGTGTATCAAGTTCACACCAAAAACAAAAGCAAAACCCTTCTCTCCTAGAAACCTCTAGTGTTGTGGGTGGATGGGACATGTGTTTGTCACTGGTGGGAAAGAGGCTGCAGCAACTGCTATACTGAGGCTTAGCCCAAGGGCAGCTCCCCCACTGGAGCAGGAGAGTCCAAGAGGGCTCCTGAAACATCTAGAAGTACGGCTACTCTCTCCCCTGCAGCGTCCGGTGCTCCTTCAGACTGCAACCCTGCTGGGGGTCTTTCTCCTGGGTTTTGGCTACTTTTGGCTCCTGGTGCCCAACCTGGAGGCCCGGCTTCAACAGCTGGGCCTCTTCTGCAGTGTCTTCACCATCAGCATGTACCTCTCACCACTGGCTGACTTGGTGAGTGGGGGGGTTGTCCAGGGAAGTGGGGGAGGTAAGACGGGTCAGGGTCCCATAGCCAGAGACTGTATGTAGCTTACACTCCAAAGGAAGATCCTGGAAGACAGGGCAGTAGAGGTAGGTGAGTGGGAGGCAAGAGGACAAGGCTGGGTAACGAAGATCAGAGAGGATGTTTGACCTTTTTTCTGAGGAAATTCTTAGACAAGTGGGAGCTCTAGGATGTGTCTGGGATAGGGGTCTTTCATCCTTTTTCTGTAGGCCAAGATCATTCAGACGAGATCAACCCAGCGTCTCTCCTTCCCACTCACCATTGCCACCCTCCTCACCTCTGCCTCCTGGACCCTGTATGGGTTTCGGCTAGGCGATCCCTACATCATGGTAAGCCCAACGGAGAGGGATGGCTGACAGGTGTGTAAGGTGGAAAATGAGCTCCTCTCCTCATAGCAGCCCTTGTGATTTCAGGTGCCCAACCTACCAGGGATCCTCACCAGCTTCATTCGCCTCTGGCTTTTCTGGAAGTACTCCCAGGAGCAAGACAGGAACTATCCACTCTTGCAAACCTGAGGCAGTTCACCTGACCACTGGGCACCTAATGCCAACCTGCTACCAAAGAGAGCTCCTTGCAGCTGTTTCTGCTGACCAGCTCCATGAGCACAGTGGGTTGTCGAAAAGAAAAAGATAACTCTGAGAATCGAGGGACCAAAGAAAGTGTTTTGCTTGGAAGATTGACTGGGACTTGGGAGATGAATCACTTATTTTTTATAGATTATATTTTTTAATTGTGGAGGTTGTGGTGAAATCCTTAGAATGTGCCTTAAAATAAATTGTTCCTTACCCCTGCCCATAAAAGCTTAGTCTCTATCTGGTGATTCTCAACCTGCCTGCTTGGTGAAGGGCAGAAGTGCACTGCCTGATCCACAGTTGTTCGCGGGCTGGGGTTGGCTCAGAGGAGGTATGTGAAGGAACCACGACGTCGGAAAGACCTAGGAAGGCCTTCAAAGAACAGAGCCTGGGTGTTACGGAGAACAGAAGGTAAGACTTCACGAAGTCCTTCCTGAGACAGTTAAAAGGACCAAGAAAGTGAAATGACATTTCCATCTCGAGAGACCTTGAGAAGGGGTCTTTGCCTCCTTTGGAGCAAAAAGCAGGAGGGACACAAGTAAGGGTGCAAAGGTAAAAGCTGAGATGACCTCAGGAAGGTGGCTCGCCCCCACCCCCAGCCCCCGCTTCCCCGCCAGCTGGTACACAGAATCCCCAGTTCCCGCTCTCCATAAACTAAACAAAGTTAGAAAATAAGCTTCTCTTTAATGGGCGGCGGGAGGAAAGGCTGTCCGGTGGGAATGGGGTTGGGTGTCAGAAGCGCAGCCCCCTGCGGGCCAAGTCGGCTCGGGCCTCCTGGATCTGGCTCTGCAGCTCGCGGGCGGCGTCCTCACAGTCGTGGAAAGTGGCCACGCGATAGCCCACAGTGCCCAGGGCATAGCAGCCGGCGGACACCAGCAAGTAGGCCGGCAGCGGCCACAGCACCTCCCGGCACGACGAGGGCAGCTCCAGGCCCAGGACTCCCGTGGTCAGAGCCGCCCAGGTGGAGCCCAGGAGCGCCAGGCCCCAAAGCCACTGCGCTAACTTCGTCATGGGCACTGCGGGGAGAGAAAGCAGAGCTCGCGGCCCCTTCCGCCCCGCTACCCCCCTCCCCGGAGACCAGTTCTCTGTCCCCCTCACCCACCCTCCGCATCACCTACCCCCAGGGCCGCTCCGCCGCCGCTCTCGCCCAGCTCGCGCCCCGCTTTCGGCCCTCAGCCTGCACTCACCCCCGCCGCCGTCTCCCCTGCCCGGCGCAGCTCCGACGTCAGCGTCCCGAAGGTCTCTCGGCTCGCGCGGCTTTCTGGGAGTTGTAGTCCTCGCGGCGGCGGCGGCGGCGGCGCGCTCTGCCTCGCGCGGCCTTCTGGGAGTTGTAGTCCCCGCGGTGGCTCCCGGGGGAGTGGCAGCCGCCGCCTGCGTCCAGGCTGTGTTCGCAGAGCCTCCGACGGCGGCCCGAGTGCCCGGGGGCTCCGGTGCAGCGCTGTCCGTGAGGACCCCGCTCCACGCTGGCTGGCGTCCTGCTGAGGACACCCTCAAACTTTGCGAGAAGATGGGAATGTAATCTGGGTCCCCCTAGACTTTATCCACGTATTCTTTCCTTCACTGCAACGTTGCCTGGTCACCGTCATAGCCTTCGGAGAAATGCGGCGGTGCAGACACTCGGCCCCAAGCGGACGCCTTGACCGCTGACCGTGACGCCTCGATAGCTGTCAGAACAGAGGATGTCACCCTTTAATAAAGACCCGCAGCGGAGCAACAGTGCCGCTTGGAGCCCGAGGAAGAGGGGCTCTGGGAGGGGTCTGCAAGGAAAGAAAAGTGAGTTTAAGGTATTAAGAGGAGTTTTAGGCATGAATTCATGGTAGGTACGTGGAAAACCCAAGTAAGGGAAAAGTCGGGCAGTTACCAACATCGGGGAAAAGACTCACAAACAAGGGCGCGGACAAGAGCCTGCCTGGCAAGGGCCTCCCCGGACGTCACTGCCGCTGACCAGCACGCAGCTGCGAGAGAGCACCCCCAGGGGAACCGGGGCCACCCCGTGCAGGGGAGACAGGGCCCTCACAGGAGGTGCGGAGGGTGTGTTTGACAGGTTCGCGCTAAGCGGGAGTGTAAGTGAAGGCATCAGCGAGCCCGGGCTGAGAAGTGGACTGGGGTCCCCTTGGTAACTACAGAATTAAGATAATTAATTTTAGAGAATTATGCAATAGATAACTACGTAATTAAGATAAACATAGAGTGCTGCGTCCAGACGCCTCCACTTGAAGCTTTGCAGGAGGTTGGAAATGGAGGCTGCTTCTCTGTGTCAAAGTAACCTGCCTGGCTCAGACCTCCAGGCCAGAGTGGGATGTTCAGTTCTCACCGATTGATTTCAAATCGCAAAGTGAGTGCCTGCGTGATTCTAGAGAAGGAAGTTTCTCAGTCTCATGTCCTTGATGTTAATTAACAAAGCAGTTTTGACAGATTCACATAGTCTTAGTAAGGACATTACATAACTCAGCTGTGAAGACTATTTTCACAGCCCTAATAATGTAAGCACTGATACTGAGTTAAGTAAATATTGGGATGTATTTGAATTGAGTGGGTGGGGGAGGGGAGGCTATGAGGCGCGTCATGGATAAAGAGAACCATAGCCTCATCTTCCATGGCAAGTGGTCAGCTATATCTAAAATGGAAGAAATGAGGGGCGCCTGGGTGGCTCAGTCGTTAAGCGTCTGCCTTCGGCTCAGGTCATGATCCCAGGGTCCTGGGATCGAGCCCCGCATCGGGATCCCTGCTCCACGGGGAGCCTGCTTCTCCCTCTCCCACTCCCCCTGCTTGTGTTCCCTCTCTCGCTCTCTCTCTCTGTCAAATAAATAAATACAATCTTAAATAAAAAAAATAATAAAATGGAAGAAATGAAATAATCATATGAGCACATTACTAAGAAATATGAGGTGTACCAAGGAAGCAGCCAAGAATCCCAGGAGGGGCTTACAGAGCCGCACGTGCGGAGTTAGGAGAACTGGAACAGGGGACTGGTATTTTTCATTAAGTGCCTTTGTAGAACTAGTTGGCTTTTTAAACTATGTAAATTCCTTTGTTAAAGTAAAAAGACAAAATAAAAACATTTTTAAAAATTTGCTATATGAGGGGCGCCTGGGTGGCTCACTTGGTTGAGCGTCCAACTCTTGATCCCAGCTCAGGTCTTGATCTCAGGGTCATAAGTTCAAGCCCCCCATGTGGAGCCCACTTAAAAAAAATTGGGGAGGCGCCTGGGTGGCTCAGTCAGTTAAGCATCTGCCTTCGGCTCAGGTCATGATCCCAGGGTCCTGCGATCTGGCTCCCTGCTCAGCAGGGAGCCTGCTTCTTCTTCTCCCTCTGTCTGCAGCCCCCCTTACTTGTGCTCTCTGTCAAATAAATAAGTAAAGTCTTAAAAAATTTTTTTCTTTTGCTATATGAACTTCGAAGCCCCACTCTACTCGCTTCCCCATTCCATCTAAAACCCTACTGGTTGCTCGCCTGACTTCCAGACTTCTAGCACAGTTCAGCGGATGGATGTCAGCTTTGTAGATCCAGAAATTCTATTTGGTCATCCACAGTAGACCTGGCCCTGAAAGATTACCACTCCCCAGAACAGTTTTTGGGGAAAGATAATGAGAAGGGGCTTGCCCTACAACACATAAAGATAGATAATAAATTATAGCATTATAATAATAATCAGCAGCCAAAGAATAAACATTCATTGAAGGGCTATGATGTGTCGTGCCCTATGGCACATTGTCGTGTTTAATTTTCACAGAATGCAGCAGTAGGTACTTTTCTATCGCCGTATATAAATGAGGCAGCTAGAACAGACAGATGGTGAATGGTAAGTAACTTGCCCAAGATCCTGCAGATAGTGAGTAGCAGAGCTATGCCATCCTTCTCGAGGCTTGGTGCTCAGTGATTTCACCCTCCTGGTTCCTGGTCCAGGAAGGGGCAGAGAGGGATCATCATGGCAACTGACATTCACTGATTGACTGACTGCCTTGCGCCAGGCACTTTGCTGAGCACTTTATGTGCCTGATCTCATTCAGTCTTCACAGCCACCATTTGAAGTGGGTACTATTCTCTCCACTTGACAAATGAGAACACTGAGGCAAAGCCCACATAATGTGACCTCTGAGCTTGCCAGCTCTGCCCCCCCAGTACAGCACTTCTCTCCCTAGATCAGTGGAACAGAATAAAAAGTGAAGAAATAGATTTAAAAAATATACCAATTTAGCATATAATAGAGATGGCAACTCAAGCAAGTAAGGGAAGATGGATGATTTAAAAACCATTTGCAACTAGCTTACCATTTGAAAAAGTAAATTGTTATTACACCTTATTCCAAAATAAATTCCCAGTGCATTAAAAAAAAGCAAACAAACCATAATGTGAAAAGTGAGACCATAAATATACCATAAGAAAATGTGGGTTCATATTTCTCTGTGTTCCACTCAGGCTTCGTGTCCTCCAAGGTTGCAGGGTCGGCCACCATCCTCCTCCTCTGAGCGCCCAGACGGTCTTGATAGACAGCACTAAGCATGATCTGCAGCGTTTTTCTTTCCCTGCGTGCCCTGCCCAGGGACATTGTGGCTCCAGGACCAAGCACAGTGAGAGAAATCCAGCAGGGCTTCTCTAAATGTAAAAACAAGGGACAGAGGGAAGGACAGGTTCATGTCTGACGGTCTCTAGCGAGACGGACCCAGCTCTCCTGGTTCCATGAACTAGAACTACTCCCACCGGCTGGACACAACGTCCTTGGCCTTGGATAGTGCTCAGCAAACCCAGCAGATTCTTACAGTCCAGCTCCTTTCTCTTCAGTCTTTTTGCAGACCATCCCTCTTTTGCTGCCACAGGACACACTACATGTGATTATAGCAGGGTATGAGAGGCAGTATGGCTCGGGAGATAAACGTTCGGGGGCTTAGGGGCGCCTGGGTGGCTAAGTTGGTTAAGCGTCCGACGCGTGACCTCAGCTCAGGTCCTGATCTCAGGGTCATGAGTTCAAGCCTCAAGTTGGACTCCACGCTGGGCATGGAGCCTATTTAAAAAAAAACTAAAAAGTGTGGGGTTTTAGAGCCTGGCTGTCCGGAGGTTGGGTCCTTGCTCTTTCTTTTCCTTACTGTATGAACTTGGGCAAGTAACATAATGTTTCTGGGCCTCAGTTTCCCCACCTAAATAGTGGAGCCAATAGCTGGTCCTCCCTCCTGGGGTTGCCCTGGAGATGAGAAGAGCTAATGTAGGTAGTATGCTTACAACAGTGTGCGGCATGTGGGAAGCATGCATTGGGAGTTAGTCCCTCTTATTGTTATGCTGTCATTCGTCACCTTTTAGGGCTGAGGACGCCCCAAAGCACCTCCCCAGCCTTCCCACCATCTTCTGAAGTAAGTTACTTCTGGGGATGGCTCAGCTCATGTTTGTGGGGATTTTCGGCTTTTGCAAGCTTTGGTGTCAGAGAAAGACAAACTCCAAATCTGGAAGCCCTTATTCAACAGTGCACCGAGGATGAGGATGGGGGGATATGCAAAATGAGACACCACACAGAGGAGGGTTGACTTCCAGGGGGAAGGCCTCACAGAGGCCCCGAAGCCCCAGCTGATACTGGAAAGATGAGTGAGAGTTGTTCAGGTGGGGGGCCGCATGCATGGCCCAGGGAACCCTGAACAAACCCCAGATGCGGGGAGTAATCCTCTGTGGCTGTCTCTTGGACAAAGACGGCTTCGTGGGGGAGTGGCAGGAGATGAGGCTGGAAAAGCAGACCAGGGCCAAGCTACTAGGAGCCCCTTGAAAGTATTTGTGTTGTGGGGCAGGCTGTTGGTCCCTGAGGTCGGTGTCTTCACCCCTAGAAGAGCGGGTGACCCCCATGTGTGCCTGAGTGTCTGGTGTAAGGCAGTCAAGTGTTCTGGGTGCCTACAGGTGCCAAGGGGATTACTGGGTCCTTGGGGGAGCCCCACTTAGTCAGGTTGCATGGCCTCCATCCCTGTCCCGAGGGCCCCCACAGAAGCAACAGGAGAGACACACATGTAATTAACCAAAACACACCCCACATTATAGCCAGGCTTGAGGGGGACAGAGATCAGAGATGGCGCTGCTGCTCGGACGGAGGAGGGGCTGGGGGCGTCAGGGTTTCCCGGAGACGGTGAGCCGAGGAGAAGATGCTAGCCTGAGGGAGGAGGTCCCCAGGCACAGGCTGGGCTGCAGAGAGAAATCCTTGGCTGATTCTGGGCACTCGGCAGTTTGGAATTGATGCAGGGTGGAAGGTGAGTTTCAGCAAAGAGTTCAAAATGGGACCATGGCGTGTTGCTCAAAGAATTTGGAGCATATTTAACAAATGTGTGTCGAGCCGTGTTCTAGTGGACAAACCAAACTCCCCGCTTTCAATGAAGCATTCCATGAAAACGGATAAATTTCCTGCTTCAGTGAAGTAAGTGGTGGGAGACAGACAAGAAACAGATCAGTATTTAATGTATCAAGTAACGAGCGGCCCTGGGAGGGTAAGGGGCAGAGGGGTGACGGAGGCCTCCCTGGGAGAGGCGTCTGCACGGACACCTGGATGAAGGCGAGAACCGTGTCCAGGCCCCGCCGAGCGGCGGCAGCCAAGCTGGGAGGAGCGCGAGCCCACGAGGTGGGGGTAGGTGGGGCCCGAGGCCGGGCGGTGACCGCACTGGCCCAGCAGCATGGCCAGCACCGGTGGGTCTGAAGTTCAACTGCAGCCCTGCCTTCACTTATCAAATTGGTGGGTTGTTTTTTTTTTTTAACTTTTAAATAATCTCTACACCCAACATGGGGCTT
>NW_022590013.1:0-34345 GCF_004348235.1 Phoca vitulina
CTGTGCTCATCATCACCATCATCATCATCATCACCTTCACTGGGCTCTGCTCTCATCATCACCATCATCATCATCATCACCTTCACTGGGCTCCGCTCTCAGCATCATCATCATCACCATCATCATCACCGACACCGGGCTCCACGCTCCTCCTCCTCCTCATCATCATCATCACCCTCGCTGGGCTCCACGCTCATCATCAGGGAGTCTGCTTGAGATTCTCTCCCTCAGCCCCTCCCGCCTACTCACACTCACATGCACGCTCTCTCCCAAATAAATAAATAAATAAATTTTTAAAAAATAAAATAAAATATTGCCCGGATTATTTTCTTTATTTTCATTTTCTTTTCCTGATTACAAATTCATCCCTAAACTCTTTGACCCTTCCTCTCAATGTGATCAAACTCATCAAGTAGTTTGGCAGTGCTTTTTTCAAAAGATTTTATTTTTAAGTAATCTCTACCCCTGAGACCAAGAGCTGCAGGCTCTGCCTGCTGAGCCAGCCAGGCGCCCCCACGGGGCCTTTTTCTTGGAGACACTCTTCCTGGAGCCCATTGTCCTGCGGTCAGGTGGGTCGGCCATTAACCCAGGTACACGGCTGCACCGTGGAGCAGCCCCTCGTCGACCGGCTGGGAGTGAGCACCCTTTCCCTTTCCTGAGAGAGCCAGGTCCTGGGTACCTGTCTCAGTCCTCCTCCTTACCCTCCCATTTCACGGAGCACACCCCCAGGAGCTTGCTGAGACACAGCGCGTGGCAGGGAAATGGTTTGTGTCACTGGTGAGCGTGCTCCGTACCCTAGCCCCGTTCTTTCTCACTGTGTGGCTGGGGGTAGCATTTGGGGCTGGAAAACATTTTGCCCCGGATTTTGAGGTCCCCTAGCTTCCAGTGTTGCTACTGAGAAATCAGAGATGCAACTGATTCTTGAGCCTTTGCATGAATGTGAATTTTTATCATTCGTTCGGAAAATGTCTGAGAAGGTTTCTTATACTATGTCTTTGATAACTTCCACACCCTTTCTCCTGTCAGTTGGGATGCCCAGTCTGAGTGGTTTCTCTCATTTTTATTTTTCTCCCTTATTCCTCAACATTTTGGCTATATAATCTGCTTTCTTGGGGATTTCTACCGCTAGACTTCCCAACCCCTTGATTGTTTCTACTAACCTATATTTAATTTCTGAGTAAATTTCTAATTTATTTTTAATATAATTTTATTATTTTACAAATCCTCTCTTATTTCTAAAAATATCAGTTACTCGGGTGCCTGGCTGGCTCAGTCAGTTAGAGCATGTGACTCTTGGTCTTGGGGTGGTGAGTTCAAGCCCCACGATGGCATACAGATCACTAAAAAAAAATAAACTTCAAAAAAAATCATTTTTTTAAAGATTTTACTTATTTCTTTGACAGAGAGACAGAGACATAGCACAAGCAGGGGGAGCGGCAGAGGCAGAGGGAGAAGCAGACTCCCCGCTGAGCAGGGAGCCCGATGCGGGGCTCGATCCCAGGACCCTGGGATCGTGACCTGAGCCGAAGGCAGACACTTAACGACTGAGCCACCCAGGCGCCCCAACGATCATTTTTTTAATTGAGGTTTTTCTTCTTTTTGTTTGTTTTTATTTTTTTAAGTAAGCTGTGCGCCCAACATGGGGCTCGAACTCACAACCCCGAGATCGAGTCACAGGCTCTACGGACTGAGCCCAGCCGGGCTCCCCTCTTAGGTGTTCTTCTACTTCCCACATTATTCCTACATTCTCATGGCTTCCTTGTCTCCCTTTGTGTGCTTTGCTTGCTGCCTCTTTCTCACTGAAGCATCCCTCAGATGCTGGCTGGTCCTTGGCTTCCGTGCGTATTTCAGCATGAGGTACAAAAACCGTTGGGTAACTGCGAGCAGGAGCCGGTTTATGGTCACGCCCAGAAGATCGGCTCCTTGAGACAAAGATCTATGTCAGTGTGGTTCACACACGAGTCCAAGCACCTAGAATATAGCTTGGCACATAGTAGGTGCTCAATAAGATTTGTGGGCGGGAGGAAGGAATAAACGGACACCTAGGGACTTTCTCATCTTTCTCTGGGACCATTCTCTGGGGCGTTTTCTAGAAAAGAGCCCTCTAATCTCACTCCTGAAAATGCAGTCCTGGCTGGGGGTGGGGAAGGGGCCGGGTCTCCCCACTCAGCACGCAGATTGTTATTTTTATCCATTGCTCCTTTCACCTGTTTTGCTTGGTGTTCCTGAGGCTAGAGTCATGCCCTTCCTATTTTTTCAAATCCTACCATATGCCTGGCACTGTTCTCTGCATTAGGGAACAAAGTCTCTGCCCCCATGAAGCTTACAATCTACTGGGAGAAACACAAAATAGACAGAAAAGGACGTATACAAACACACATACAAGTCAGGTAGGGACAAATACTATGAGAAAAAATAAAGCAACGAAAGAGGATGAAGAGGAACAGGAGGGTGTGTGAGCTGGCTCGTGCAAGCGCGTGTGGGATAGTCCTCAGAAAGACCTCTCCATGGAGATGACATCGTATGAACCAAATCTATATCTTGGGGGAAAGTTTTCCAGCCTGAAGTTCGAGTGCAAATTCCCCCGCAGCTGGAGAGTAGGGAGAAGGGGAAAAGGTGGTTTGAGCCCCTGGGAGAGGGAGCCAGGGCCAGACAACATAGGCCTGGGGAGACCACAGTGAACACCTGAATTTCACTGTAAGTGTGACTAGGGGCCACTGGAGGGTTTGGCCAGGGGAGCCCAGATAAAATCTACATTTCAAAGTCTCTGGGGGGCCTGGTTGGCTCGGTTGGTGGAGCACATGACTCTTGATATGGGGGCCCACGTTCGGTGTAGAGATTATTTAAAAATAAAATCTTAGGGGCGTCTGGGTGGCTCAGTTGTTAAGCGTTTGCCTTCAGCTCAGGTCATGATCTCAGGGTCCTGGGATCGAGCCCCACATCGGGCTCCCTGCTCAGCAAGAAGCCTGCTTCTCCCTCTCCCGCTCCCCCTGCTTGTGTTCCCTCTCTCACTGTGTGTCTCTCTCTCTGTCAAATAAATACATAAAATCTTAAAAAAATAAAAATAAAATCTTAAAAGAAAAAAAAAAGAAGTCTCTCTCTGGGCTGTTGTGTATGGAATAGGACGAGGGGCGAGAGCGGGACTAGGAGCCTGGAGGGCAGAGCTGGCGGCGGGTTCAGAACCTGCAGGAAGGCAGATCTGACAAGATTTGCCAGGATTGGGCAGCAGTTGAGAGAAAGGAGGTCAAGGATGGCTCCCGTGTGGTTTCGTGTGGGTTTTGGCGATTAGGCATCCTCTGAGGCGAGAGGCAGTGGGGAAGGCTCAGGGCAGAAATCAAGAGGGCATTTGGGCCATGTGGCGTGCAGGATGCTGCTTAGGCATCCTGGTGGACCCGTAAGCCCTACAGGCTAGGCATAAATTCGTGAGTCCTCAGCTTAGAGATGGGTTTACAGCAGGGAGCTTGATGTGATCTCTCAGTAGCTCGCAGACTCGGGGCAGGGGTGAGGCCTCCTCTGGGGGGAGGTTTGCGGGGGTGCAGGAAAGACCTGAAGGCTTCTCTGCCCTACGCTGCCCTTTCCCAAGCCCTCCCCATTTGCACCCTGGGCTACAACCAACGTGGAGGTGCCTTGCGCTTCTGAAGCCTGAGCTCACCCGGGGACCCGCAGAAGCCAGCACTCACCTTGTAGGCGCCCACCTCAGAGCTGTTTCCTCTCCCAAAGATGAACCCCACTCCCTGGCTGCTGTCCACCTTCCAAAATGTGTTAAGCCTCTCTAGTGATGTGGTCCCTCCTCTCATCCTGGGGAAGCCACACTATTACTACACTCATTCACACTCATTGTACTGTGGTTTTGAGAAATAGATATATGTGATTAGCCCCTCCCATTCCCCCAGGTCTCTTGAAGGACAGGGTCTGAGTGTCACCACGGAAAGAGCTGAGGGTCGAAGTCGGACAGACCTACTTCAAGTCCCAGCTCTTCCCCTTACAGGGTTTTGAGCCTGGAAAGGCTTCCAAGCCCCTTCAGTGCCCCCTCCGGGGGCAGAGATGACCCCCACTCTTCAGTTCCTGAAGGAAGAGGCTGGTTCTCTCTCCCTCTCCCACCTCCTTCTAAAACCAAGTCCCCAGAACACATAGAAATTCAGATGGGAGTAAAAATAGACAAAAGGGGGCTGAGGAAAAAGAGGCAGCCAGCCTCTCAGGGATGGAGGCCCACCCGCAGCTCAGGTATATTCACAGCTCGATCCTTCCTGCGCATTAGCCACCCCTCCGCCCTGGAAACCAGTGTGCCCACCCCAGCGCATTTGTCGAACTTCGCAGCACAAGCAAGGAAGTATGGCTCATCCCGCAGCTGAGGTCCGAACTAGAGCAGGGGCTCCATTTCCACTTGTGGCCATAAACCCACCCCCCACCCCCCGGTGCGGACCCGTGTGTCTGCGTGACCAACAGCCACAGAGATGATGTATCCGATACCGCTGCTTAGCTATGCCCGGCGTCCTCCCCAGAAAAAGGACCACAGCTTCCTTCAGGTGATTCCCATACTCGAAGCCTCAGAATACCAAAGTCCTGGCGGGCCCCAGCTCCCTGCTGCATGCCACGTACACCCGTGTGTCCCACGCCCTCCCCCAGGCCGCGTCAGAGAGGACTTTGCTCAGGGACGGGTTTCACGACGCTTCCAACAGCTATGCGAGATTTACCCACATATTAAAGCAAACAGCACTTTGGAAGTCTCTAGAAGTTTAGAAACTTTATTGCTCTTGTCCCAAAGCTCCTATCTTTGTCATGTTGTTTAGGACCCAGGAAACAGAACTCAGTTCCATGGTCCCCAAACCAATCCTGATGCTACTCCTTTAGAACATCACTCTCCTTAACTAAAACGCAGGCAAATGCCACTGTCAGCCGGGCCCAGTCAGAGACTGCCCACCCCGAGCAGCAGCGTGGGGTGGGCCTGAAGCATGATGCTACTGTCTGCCGCTGGGGGCACGGACCGCCCTGGGTCCCCATGCGGACACGAATCCAGCCTTGTAAAGTTACCGTGAAGGTTAATATGACGGGTTGTGTAAAGCTCCTCCATCACAGAAACTCGACCGGTGGCCAGAGTTACTCATCCTAAGTGAAAGGGGTGCTGCTTCCTGGATGGGGAAGTCAGGCATGTGTCAGCGGCCTGAAGGGCTGGCCCTGGGAGTCGGGAGAGCAGAACTGTCCCAATTCACCAGGGAGGCTCCGCGGAGAGAGTGGGACTTCACAGAATTGTCAGATGACAGAACTCCCTGCGGAATCTGAATTTCAGATGACATGAATACTTTAGTGTAAGTATGTCCCAAATACTGCATAGGGCATACTCATACTGAAAAAGTATTCATTGTTTATCTAAATTCAAATTTAACTAGGTATGCCCTATTTTCATTTGCTAAATCTGGTTAAGCTTAAACTTGAAGAGAGTGTAGCCTCCATGGGCTGGGAGGCAGGGGAAGGAGGGGGCCTGCCAGGCTTGCGGCGGCGGGGGCGGGGGGGGGGGGGGTGCAACCGGAGTGCACACTGACACCTGCCGGGCATTTACGTGAGTATCACTAACCCCTATGAAGTACTTATTCTTCCTCACTTTTCACAGATGAGAACACTGAGACTCAAGACCACTGCTCGTTAGTAGTTAAACCCCCAGCCTTCCTGGCTCCTCAGCCCGTTTCTTCCCAGGCGCCAGCCCCCCCCCCCCACCTCCCCGGGGGCAGCAGGGAAGCAAGGGAAAGGAATGAACACCAGTGTGAAGGTCCGCACCAGGACTCTGCCCCAGCTGCGCTCCAAGGCGGCCTCACCACTGGACACCAAGGAGTCAACAATTGTTGCCATTGTTGTCATTTCTTTTTGGGAGTTGAACAAACAGCTAGACTTACAGATTGCCACCGCCTTCAACCTTGGTGCTTTGACCAGGCTGCATTTGGAGCACCTGTGAATGTTCCTTCCGTGCTCAGTTTCGGGTTCCACGATATCAGAACCATCCCCGAACAATAGTGCCCCCATGCCAGTGTTATATCCTTCATCCGTCAGGTGCCAAGAAAAGTCCTAACAAGACACAGACTCACCATAGGTCCTCTTGCCCCCCACACACTGTGTTATCCCCAAACAGAGGATTTCCTAACAAGATAGACATTAGAACTACAGACGTCAGAACTATGGTAAAATAAAACCACATTTCCTTCAAATTATATCTTGAATTCCACTAATTCTAAATTCAGCATAATGATATGTACCTTCCACTGAGGCAGAGTTCAAGGACAAACCAGATTAGATCTGCACCAATGCGGGGCCTCTATTGTCCTCTATTGTCTGCCCAGTCATCCTCTTAGAAAGCCCAAAGGTTTAATTCCGCAAAGCCGAGCAGGAGCCCCCTCTGGGCACGGAGCTGTCGGGAGCTGCTGACAGCCAACGCGACACTCTGGTCCCCAAAGCACGTGCGTGCGCCGGAGCCGACAGAAGCTCAGACAAATTCAGCGGAACTTCGGAAGGGAAGGGACCAGGTAAACTCTGTAAAAGACGAAATGTCTTGGGGGCCCAGACGAGGGGGGGACGGATGCACACGGCGGGGAGGCCTGACTGCTCTGGCAAAGGCGGCTGGGGCAGCGACAGAGACACGTCGGCCAAGGGAGGAAGAAGCCAGGAAGCAGGGGGTCCTGATCCTCCTCATCATCTAACGTATCAAAATGTAGACGCAGTGTTCTAATGATGATGTCTTGTCAAATCTCATGACGCCCACTTGCTTCAGAAGTAAAAATCACACCCCTGTATTATTACCCCCATAGGCCTTTAACTAATGATTTATAAGTATAGTGATTTTTAAAAAGATGCTAATTTCCCAGACGAAACCACCCTCCCAAGTCCCGAGGCGCTTCACGCACATTCCAGCACTAGGAACACACACCCTGACCAACAACGGGCTCCTTCTCTTGCCCCTGATCCCCACCAGCCCCTCCGCATCACCGCCTCGAAACTCCCTCGTTAACCCGAGCTCCGGGCCACACACACACGCGTGTTACCAGCTCCCCATACACAGTGCCAGACAGGAAACACATTTGGAGGATTTTAAACAATTTTAAAACGTGCCTTCAAATTTTACAACTTGCTTTACTTGCCCGAGGGAGGAACCAAGCCCCTTATATAAATATCACCCAAACAGGCCTGCTCTACATCCCACCCAGCTCGGGGCTCTTGGTTTTTCAGTGTGAGGCTTGGGGTGCATTTGGGGGGTTTTGTTTATTTTGATTTTTTTTTTCACTTCATCTATGCCTTCTACGGTCACTGGCCTTCTCGGTCATGTTTATTTTATAGGCGCTCCAGTAGCCAAGGGGGAGGACAGACGCTAGCAGGCTCCCGGCGGCCCTGTGCGGGAGCACCTCAAGCCCCAAGAGCCTCCTGGTCAGAGCCGGCGGTCCCGAGAGTCAGGGCGGCTGTAAGGCAGAGAAAAGGCCCCTCTCCTCCTAGCAGGGACAGGGGCACCCACCCGGAGGGAGCCGAGTGAGAGGGGCCTTCCTGAGCACTGGCCTCTCATCAGCTCACAAACCCGAGTCTCCAACTAACCAGTGTGGTGTTGTTCTTTGTTGTATTTTTTATCACCTTCAGTGAAGTAGAACTTGCAAGGAATAATATTCACACATTTTATTTATTTTTTAAAGATTTTATTTATTTGAGAGAGAGAGAGAGCAGGAGCAGGGGGAGGGGCAGAGGGAGAGGGAGAAGCAGGCTTCCTGCGGAGCAGGGTCCTGGGATCATGACCTGAGCTGAAGGCAGACCCTTCACCGACTGAGCCACCCAGGTGTCCCATATTCGCACATTTTAAGTGTATAGGTTGATGATGAACTTCAACAAGTGTATTCATCCAGGTGCCCACCACCCCATGAAGATAAAGACATTTCCATCTCCCAAGAGAGCTGCCTCCCGCCCCCTCCAGTCGGACCCCCAGCCCCACACCCACCCCTCTCCCAGTCAACCGCTCAACTGCTTCCGGTCACTGTCCATTAGATTTGCCTGTTCTAGAAGCAATTTACCTTTTCTAGAAGGGCACGGTGGTCCCCTGGCTGGGGTCAGACCCTACTCCCTGCTGGCCCTTGGCCTTCTCCGACCCTGCAGGGCACCCAGCTGCATCTACTGACATGCAGGGTCAGGTTGCTGTCCTCTACATCGAGAGAATTCTGCAGACACAGGGCCCTGGGGAGAGGCGGGCGGAGCAGGGGGAGATCTCAGGAATGTCCTTGGCCTCCTAGACAGTGGGGATAGAAGGCAGATCAGTGGCTGACAAGGGCCCTGGGGCCTCAGGGCCTGATTCTGGGCCTTTGGTGACAGAGTATGGGCAGGTGGCCTGTCCCCAACCTGGTGCCCTCGGCCCCTCCCCCTGCCCCAGTGGTGCCCTCGGCTGCCCACGCCTGGGACAGGGCTGGTCTCACACTCGGCCCGAGCGTTCTGCCAAGAGACTTGGCTGGGCTGCTATCCCAGGACGGACTGTGGCGGGACAGTCATCAGTACTGTCCACCCTGAGTATGCCGGGGTGGAAAATCACCAAGCAGCCAGGAGGGGACCCCTCACAGGAGTGTCCTTGCTGGAGGGCCTGAGGGAGCTCCCCCAGGGCTCGGCAGCAAAGCCTCATCCCCAGAGAGGACTGGAAAGCCCTGTGGGACAGACTGGGGACGAAACTGCAAAGCCATCCTCAGTCCGGCCGTAGAACAGCTGTGAAGGACGCTGGGACGCGCTGGCCCGCCAAAGCGGAGCATGGAGGACCCCCGCAGGGGCGACAGGGGAGAGGACAGGGAGCTCCCTGCTGCCCACTCCTCACCTGCCCAACAGTGGCAGCGAGCTCGGACACGGGGGGGGGGGGGGGGCCCCGTGACATGCCGGGGGGGAACCACCAGCAGTGTTTGGGGGGACTTTGTCGGGGGGGGCGGGAGGCCCTGTGTCAGGAGGTAGGAGCAGGACCCGGGACTGGAATCCATGACTGTCACTGCACAACAAAAGTCATAATAATTCCCATCAAAATAGCTAACCCCAAGGCCTTTTCATATTGCAGACACACCTGCTTTCCAAGTACCACGCCTACATTATCTCGTTCACCGCTCACCATGATCCTTTGGATAGTTCATGAGGAGACTGAGGCCCGATGTGCTTTGCCCAGGGTCACATCCCAGTGGGTGACCTAGTGAAGCCTCAGAGCTGGCATCCAAAACGCCTGCAGTCTGTCTCCAAAGCCCCAGCCCCAGCCTGGGGGAGGCCTGGGAGCAGGTGATCCGGGCGCAGGCGCCTTCTGCCAATCGCTCCGGCTCCCAGCCCCCTCCCGCCTCCCCTCTGAAACCCAGCTGTGCCCCTCACGAACCTGGACTCCCACCCTCTGCCCTGCACCCCACCCCCACGTGTTCCTCCTGGGGCCGACGTCCTCAGTTTCCCCTGTGCATCTCCAGGCTCCCTGCACTGGCTCTCTCCTCTTTCTCTACAACTGGGCCCACATTTCTCCATCCAGATTTCTCTCCTCATCCCTGCCTGGTCCCTTCAGGCACTGGATGAAAGCCAGCTCTCCACCCTCTCTCATACGGCTCCGGGGCCTCAAACCCCTTTCCCTGCTCCATCTCCACGCTGCTGGCTCAGAGCACTGTCCCAGGCTCAGCCCCAAATATGCAACATCTCAGTGCTTGGGGACAAGCACTTTACAGCTAACCTGCTCAAGAAGAGCTCCTGTCCTTCCCCGGGGACAAGCCCACAACTGACCCTTCCAGCCTCCCAGGCCTGGACTTTGCCACCATCACTGACCCCTCTGCCAGCCAGCCCCTGGCTTCCAGTGATAGAAACTGACCCTAGGCCACTTAAGACAGAAAAGTGTTTATTAGAAGGAAATTCAGTATTTCCTACAATAGATGGAAAGGCGGGGAACCTGCCTTGGGGGCTAGGCAGGGACCGGGGCGCACGGGGCACAGAGCTACAGCCAAGACCATGGGAACAGCCTGGTAGGGAATGACCATTGGAGTCCCCCGTCCATCTCCGAGTCCTTCCTCTGCGTTAGGAGCCCCAGGTGGAGCACCTGGCTGACGGAGCTCCAGCAGGAAAGGCCTGGGGGAGGGAGGATTTGATCTGCCGGCTTCTGCAGCTCTGCCTCCTGCCGGGGCTCCTAAGGCTGAAGGGACAGCCCCGTTATACCCCCACATCCGAACAGCTGCTGCATCTGTAGAGGTCATTTCCAGAATGGCCTTACCTCTCGGTGTCCCCAGTGGCCTGCACCGAGTCCCGTTCTCACTGCCTCTTTCTAGGAGCGGCTGGCGGACCGCGGGCCGGTGTGGTTCCCTGCCAGGGCAGGACTCTGGGCCGGGCTGCCCGGTTTCCAAGGCTGGCGGCAGCACTGCCTAGCTGTGTGGTCTCAGGGAAGTTAACAACATCTCTGTACTTTGAGTTTGCCCATCTGTGAAACGAGGACACTAGAACTACCTGTCTCGGTGGTGGTTGTGCAGATGAAGTACGCTAATGGACACAGAGTGCCTCCAAGGAGCCCGGGGCCCAGAAGACTCTGTAACGTAAGCTGCTGTTACTCCCAGGGCACCTTGCGCGCCGTCCACACTGGAGTCTCCAAACCTTCTCTCGCTCTCTGCCTTCCTCAGCCGATGGTCCCCCAGAGACACGCAGCCCACTTGGCTGGTCTCTGAGGCCCGATCTGAATGGCCTTGGCCCATCTGAAACCAGTGTCCCTCCAGGACGTCTGTCCAGTCCGACACCGGCACTCACGCCCCAAGGGGAGCTTTTCCTGCTGAGCCCCACACACTCCACACACCCGCCTTGCCCTCCAGCTATTTGTACCCTCCTGCCCCTCCTTCCACGCGTGTGTGCCCCTCCCCCACCTCCTCTTCACCAATCCCCCCTCCTCGGTCAGACCCAGTTCCCCAGGACCCCTAGGCTGGTGATGATGCCAAGACCATGGTGGGGGGTGAGGGAGGAGCTGGGGCAGTAAAGAACCTAGAGGGGAAAGGCAGGCTCCAAGGGACAGACCCCCCCAACTCTTTCCTGGCCCACCTGCGGGTCAGGGAAGAGGGGCCTGTCCCACTGCCCCCCCATCATCTCCACCCCACTGAACCTCAGGGCTGTGGGTTGCCATGTTTATCAGGTACACCCCCATGTCCAGGTAGAAGCAATGTTGGTGTTCCTGGGGCTCCTGGCACACTCACTGCAGGCTCAGAGAAGTTAAGGAGCTTTCTGGAGTTTCCACAGCTGGGGCACAACCCCACTCTCTCCTGCTCCATCCCTGCACCTTATCTGGCTTCCCCTGCACAGTGCCTAATACACAAACCGACCTCAATAAATGCTCCTGAAGGGGGACATAAGCTCTACCGGGACACGTACTGGCCGCAGGGACAGGCCAGGGTGGGCTGAAGCCCTGGAGGCGTGCGTCTCATCAGCCTGCCCCACACACCCCCCTCGGGTCCCTTCTAGGACCTCCGGCCTCCCGTGGGCTCTGGCGCGGGAAAGAGCTGCCCCTCTCCCCCACCCCCCCACCCCCCACCGCCCCTTCCACCTCCTACATACACTCCCTCCTCCCTCCGTTTGCCCACAGCTCATCAGGCCTCTGCTCAGGGTGGTAAGACAGCAAAGTGTGGACGGAGGAGAACAGCCTGGACGCAAGCCCCGTGCGGCACAGCCATCTGAATTCTGGCTACCACCTCCTTCCAGCCTTGGTTTCCTGGCCTAGTGGGGAAGGGGGGGCAATTCCTGCCTTTGCCTACCTAGCAATGTGTAGGAGTCTATAAAGATGAAATAGTATGTGATAAAATATGCAGCTGAACACACTGGAAGGTCGTAAAATGTTACACAAATGTAAGGGGTTCCGAGCTGGCCGTAACATGGGCATTAAACCGCGGCCTCGCCAAGACGTTCACCATAAAACCTCTAGAGCCGTGGGGAGGGGCCGGGGCTCCTGAGATTTCTGCCACTTCTGTGAGTGACCTCCTCCTTTTCATCACATGTTCTGCATTGATCATATATTCCTTCTGTAATCAGAAAAAAAAAGTTATATAAAAGGAATACTTGTGAAATAAAGTATCTGAACTCCTGGTCTTATACCATGTCAATGGTGAAGGTTCTAGCCAGCGGTGGAAAAGAGGTTTATGGGCAGCACGGAGAGTGGAGGTTCTCCCGCCTGCTTTCACGGGCTCTTCTGCCCTGAGAGACCCGAAGCTGGGAGCTGGGAGCTGGAAGGAGGGACCACGGGGCAGACGATGCAGGCTGTCTGGGTCTGAGGACACGGGCCCCAGCGAGAGGCTCCTTGGCCTCATGCAGGACAGAAACCAAACTGGAGCCTCGAGGAAAAGCCAGCAGAGTTCAGCAAGGACACAGAGAGTAGATAGGAAGAGAGACTCGGAAAGGAGAGGAGAGTGAGCCTCATCTTTGCCTGGGGCCTGGGGTTTTTACTGAGGATGGTGGTCTGGGGCACATGTCTTCTCAGTAACCCAGGAACAAAGACCCGTGGTCCTCCATCAGTCACTGATACCCTGGAGCCTGGGTCCTGATGCATCAGCAGTCTTGGAAAACGTGATGAGCCCGCCCCTTCCCTCCTCCGTTATCTGTTGCAAGTTATCTCTGGAAGACTGCAGAGAAGTCACTACCTCCTTGCCCCTCACAGGGAGAACTATACTATTTGTGCTAGAAGGCCGGTGTAAGGCGGGGTGGAGGTCCTAGCAAGAAGAGAAGCAGGAAAAGAAGTGGTTTTTCATGGGGTCCCTTTAGTTTCCCTGTCTCAAAGGACTTCTAGCCCTATATCCAGCAGGCTCTTCTTCCCCACCTAGAGACTCAAGGCTCAGCACGACATCCCAAAGCGACAAGTATTCTGAGCTTCCCACCCTCTTGGGTGCCACCCCCATGTCCAGCTGCCCCCGGGGCCCTTCCCCCTGGAAGTTTCACCGGCCCTTTCAATGCAACAGGCCTGCGGTGGGCACAGCTCAGTGCCCACCCTTCTTCCCGGCTAACAGACTCAGTTTCTCTGGGGAGCAGAGCAGATCCCGGTTGGGGGAGGGGACCTCCCGAGCCCCAGGTCCAGTCAGAGCAGCCGCTTCTCCTTCCGAGATGCGGGTGTAGCCATGGCCACTGAGCTGTCTCTTTCCCCTGAGAGGAGATTGTCTAGGCAGCTGCTAGGAATGAGTTCCCAGCAGATAAAAAGAGATCTTTACCAGGAGAAGACCTCCCGCTCCCACCCCTTCCTCCTGCGGCTCCCACAGCTGGGATGTAGCTCGGTGGCTGAGGCCACCATCTTGTGACCAGAGTCGTGAGGGCAGCAAAGTGGACAGGCGGAGGGGACGGGCTCCTTGCCGACACTGATGAGCGGCTTTCAGATGCTTCCAGAGTGCTTTGTCATGGGGGAAACAACACCTCTTGTTTAAACCACTGCTCCCCGGGGCGCCTGGGTGGCTCGGATGGTCGTTAAGCTTGTGCCTTCAGCTCAGTCATGATCTCAGGGTCTTGGGATCAAGTCCTGCATGGGGGGGGGCTCCCTGCTCCGCGGGGAGTCTGCGTCCCTCCCTCTGCCTCTGCTCCTCCCCCGCCGCCCCTCCCCCACCCCCACTCCTGCTCTCTCTGTCAAAGAAATAAAGATTTTATTTATTTTTTTGGCAGAGAGAGAGCACACAAGCAGGGGAAGCGGGAGAAGCAGACTCCCCGTGGAGCAGGGAGCCCAATGTGGGACTCGATCCCAGGACCCTGGGATCATGACCTGAGCTGAAGGCAGACTCTTAACCAACTGAGCCCCCCAGGCGCCCCAATAAATAAAATCTTTAAAGAAGTAAATAAACGACTACTTCTTCACTACTTCCTTTACCCCCCCGCAATCTGGAAGTGGCACTTCTGCCCACCACGCCATCCCAGACTCCCCCTTGCCTCCTATCTGTGGCTTAGCTCCCCTCCACTGTTTAACCTGGCCCCTGGCCCCCCACACTCGCACTGGAACTAACCAGCCCCCCTACCTCTGAGCTCCCTCCTCGACCCACATTCTAACTGCCCAAGTGATTTTTCTAAAATACCAATCTGGGGGCGCCTGGGTGGCTCAGTTGTTAAGCGTCTGCCTTTGGCTCAGGTCATGATCCCAGGGTCCTGGGATCGAGCCCCGCATTGGGCTCCCTGCTCAGCGGGAAGCCTGCCTCTCCCTCTCTCACTCCCCTTGCTTGTGTTCCTTCTCTCGCTGTGTCTCTGTCAAATAAATAAATAAAATCTTTAAAAAATAAATAAATAAATAAAATGAAATACTAATCTGCTTATGTTTCCTACTCAAGTATCCGGGAGCTACAGAACAATGTTCAAGATCCTGAGCATGGATTCAAGGCCATTGGTAACATGGCACCCAACCACCTTCTGCTCTCATCTCCTGCCACTCCCCCAGACCCATTCTGCACTTGCAGCTACCCCAGAGTAATGGTGCACACACTCCCATCCCTCTGAATGTGAGTGCCTACTTATCCTCCAAAACCCATTTCAAATATCCCCTCCTCTGTGAAGCCCTCCTCACCCAAATAAACCTTCCTTCCTCTGGGAGCCCCCAGTCTGTTGTCTCACGCCTGTATTACATTCTTAGCCTATATTCTAATTATATATTTGCCAGTAGACTCAATTACTTTAGGGCGAGGATATACTCCAGAGTCCCCACCACCTCCCAGCACAGTGTTTGACAGGAGTGATTAGTCAGTTTTTGGTGGAAAAGGCAGCAGTACAAAACACCTTCTGGTGCTTTATGTGCAGAAACCACAATCCCATCCTCCTTAGCCCTTCCTGTTCCATGTCCTGCTCACTCCCCATCCTGCCCAGCCTCCCCCCCCCCCCCCCCCCCCCGCCCATCCTACTGAGCCTCCCCTCCCCCGCAGTGGGCACCCAAGGGAAGAACTCCACCCTCTCTCTGAGTCTGCTGCCCACCCGACCCCACCCCACCCCCACAACTCTGGACTTGGATTTGGAGGAGGGACAGATCCATGAGGTTCTGGTCACCTTGGCCCTCAGTAAGAGAATTGGACCAGTGGTCAGAAGAATCTGGCTTCCATTTGGCAATATCAAACGCATTTTCTCACATCTGTGATATCCTCCAAAATCTAAGAAAGCAGATATCCAGATTTCATGTAAAATGTAAGCTCCACAAGAGCAGGGTCTCCACCTATTGTCCTGCACTAAGCCCCCAGCCCCCATCCAGAGCCCCCATCTGGAGTGGGTGCACCCTAAATGCTTGTTGAATGGAAGTCAATCTCAGGATCATCTGTAGGTTCTAAGAGGGCAATAAGCTCTGCTCAGCAACTGAGGAGTGCTTAAGTGTGTGCATGCTTTTATTTCTTTCCACGCAGCCTCATTACACGGGCAGACTCTGAGACACTCACTTAATGAAACATTATGCTGCCATTAAAAATATTGTTTACAAAGAGTTTATAACATGCAAAATGTCTTCTGTTACAAAGCTAAAAGGGAAAAAAGGAATTAACAATAGAAATGAGTCATATTTATCACACCATCTGAAAGCAAGCAAAGTTTCAAGCAGGGGGGGCCCGGAAGACACAAACACGCCTGGCGCCTCCCCAGCCCTCATTCTCCTGTTCTCTATTTTCCAACTTGTGAAAAATATGCACACATTACTAATAAAGTGGGAAACATACCCCTTATTTTCCAAAAGAACACGGACGGAGCGGACAGCCCCCTCCCGCCTCACCCCATTGCCCAGAGATGCCCTCGGGGCTGCGCCAGGTTAGACGGCGCCTGGGGACACGGTGGCCCTGGCCTTCCCCACCTCAAACCACAGGGTGCTCAGCAAGGGAGTGGCAACCAAGTAGCTCGGCCTGTTCCAGACTGGAAAGGGCGCCTCGAGGAGGGAGTGCGCCGCCCCCGCAGGTGGACAGCGCCTCTCTCCAGAGGCGGGGCCTGCCCTGGGGCGCTCAGAGGGCTAATCCTGTACCTCAGGAATTCCCAAAAAGGACTCGCTACGGAATTTCCCAGACGGGCAGGCAGACAGACAGACAGCCACCGCAGACAGCTCCCCCACTGAGCACAGATGTTCGCCTGGGGGTAGCGGTGCTGAGAGCCGACACAGACGCACCACTCAGCGGGGACAGGCCGTCCAAGGCGAGCGCCAGACAAGAGCCGCCCGGGCAGGCTGGGGCTGGGACGGGGAGGCCGGCGAGGGCTCCCCTGGATCGCGCGGTGCCTGCAGGCCTCCTCTTGGTCCAGCAGGCGTCGCCGCGGCTCTAGGGGCGGCGGGGCGAGCGAGGGCCGCGGTGGGACTGCCGCCGGGGCTACAGCCCCTATCGTTTGTTGTATCAATGGTGGCTTGTCTATCATGTCCCCTACTGGCCTGGGGGCTTCCCAAGGGCAGGAATTTTATCTTAGACTCACCCTAACCCCGGGTGCCCGTAACACCCGCACCTGAGGTGCCCCATCAAGTCTGACAAACGACCCCCGACGCACAAATACCGGATCGAAGAGTGATGGGACCAAAGCCTGAAGTGAGAATACTGGGGACAGCGCCAAGCCGGGGAAGGCCCCCCCACCTCTTCCCCACCCGGCTCGCCCCAGCCCTGCCCCAGCCCTAGACGCAGGCAGAGCGGGAACCGACGTGGCCCCGCCGGGCTGGGCTGAGCGCGCCCGGACCTGCCCGGCCGAGCGGAGCAGCCCAGGGACCCCACACGTTCCCGCCCCCAGTCCCCGCGGTGGAGAAACGCGGGATGTGCCCCAAACCGTCTCCTGCTGCGGGTAACCCAGGGCCGCCCTCTCTGAACAGCTACCCCAGCCGTCCCCTCCATAACCCTCTCCCGGTTTCTTTTCAGAGCAGTGAGTCCCGCAGAAGCTCGGCCCCTTCACTCCACAGGGATTTCACTCCCTCCACGAACACGTACGGACCCACTGCCACGCGCGCTAGGTGCCGGGCAGGCGCGGGCGACGCCGCCGCGGACTGACACCCTGCGCTCGGCGAGCTGCGATTCCCGGGACACCCGAGCGGGGACTGGGTGATCTCGCCGGGGGCACGTAGGAGGCCCACACCCAGGTGAGCAAAGCGCGCGTGAGGCGCCGCCCCGGGGCTGGTGGGCGGCTGGACTTCGGACCTCACGTCTGCAACCGCCGAGCTGGGCGCGGCCGGGGGGGGGGGGGGGGGGCGGGGGGGGGGGGGGCCCGGGGCGTGCGCCGAGCCAGGCCGGACCCAGACGCTCGGTTACGCTCGGGAGGTGTTTACAGTCCGCGGGGCGGGTCTCGCCTCCCGCCGCCTGCGGCCCTCCGAGGCCAGCCCGGGCCCTCCCCGCCCCAGGCTCCTCCCCGAGGGACCTCTGCGCCCGACTGGCAGCGGCGTCGGGGCCGCGTGTAATTACAGGCACTGTCGCCAGGCCCGGCCGTAAAAGAAGAGGATGAAACGGCCTGGGCTGCAGGGAGCTGGGCCCGAGGCGGCCGGGAGCCCCGGGTGTGCGGCTCCCCCCGATGCGCCCCGGCGGGGAAGGGCCGGCCAGGGGGCGCACACACCCGCAGCGCCAGCCGCGCGCGCAGACAGCCGCGCAGTGACACGCAGAAACCACCGCGCGCACGCAGGCACACGGCGTCGGGCCTCCCGCCCCGGCCGCACACACGAGCCTCGGCGAACACCTGTCCTCCCTCGCGCCAACCCTGCTCCGGACGGCAGCGGATTCCGGCGGGGAGAAGGGCCGGGGGACGCCAAGTCCGGCGGGTGTGCGCGCCTGGCGAGGGGGAGGGGCCCGCCGGCCCGGAGCGTCCGCGGCCGCGGTGCGAACCCCCCCCTCCGCACAGGCCCCGCTCGCCGGTGCACGTTCCCCCTCTAGACACGCCGTTCGCTAACATTAGCACACGTACGCCGGAGCTGCACGCGCTGCCGCACACGGGGCTGTGGGGCTACACACACGCCTTCACACTCGCGCGCCATCACACGTATTTACACATGCCAGACGCACATGTGTGGTTACAGTTTGCCAGCCTTGGTGAATGCCCAGATTCTCACAGTCCGCGTTCAAAGCCCCTTCGCATCGTACACACGTGCGTTAGCGCCCTTTGGAGCACGAGAAACGAGCAAGAGAGAACGCCCTCGGACCAGGAGCCCGAGTGTCCCTCCCTCGCACTGTTAATGATGGGCACAGGCGCCCTTGGCCCCAGCCGCACACGTTACACACTTGATCACACAGGGTCGCACTTTATTCCCGGCATCTAGGCGATGACACAATCTCCCGAACAAAGACAACATTGACAAACCCAACAAAAACAAACAGCCGCGTGTGTGGGGAGGGGCAGCCGAGCGGAGTCCGGGAAAGGCGGGTGGGAGGAGAGTGGGAACGCGGGGGCCGAGCCTGGGTGTGCTAGGCTCGGGAAAGGTGCGGGCCCTGTCCACGACTTTGCACCCCGCCAGACCCGCGCGCGGCACCGCACAGCCGGGTCCCGCACGGCGCGTTCGCAGACCTGCACGTGCAGCTCGTTCCCTTCTCCCGCACGCCACTGAGCCGGGGGACGCAGACCCAGCGCCCCGCACAGGCCCACGGGGCCGCATGCACACCCACAAGCGAGCGAACGCGCGGTGCAGAGCACCTCCGTCCCGGCAGACGCTTAGATCCCGCTCGGCTCCCCTGCCCTCCCCTCCTCCACCTCCCAGCCCCCAAGCCCTGGGGCCGCCGCGCTCCGGGCGGGGCGGGGCGGGGCGGGGCCAGGGGCGGGGCGGGTGGTGGGCGGTGCTGGCCCAAAAGGCGGAGTCGCCCGGCGGAGGGGCCAGAGCTGTGCGCGGGGCCGAGTGCGCCGCTGAGACAGCCCGCGGGAACCCGGACCCCGAGGAGCCCCCCGCGTCCTCGCCCGGCCTGGCCAGGCCCTGCGCTATGGAGTTCCTCTGGGCCCCGCTCTTGGGTCTGTGCTGCAGTCTGGCCACTGCTGACCGCCACACCGTCTTCTGGAACAGTTCAAACCCCAAGTAAGCCCCGAGTCTCCGGCCGGCAGCCTGGGCGCCCGGTTGGCACTGCTCACCCCCTAACCCCTCCTGCCCGGGTAACTGTGCCTGCCAGCCCCTGACCTGAGTCTTGGGGCGGTGACCAGAGGCGGGAGGGATTCCGTAGACTTTTCCCCCCTCACTTCTCCCCCATAACTGGGAGTACCCCACCCCTGGGCAGGAACCTGTCCGTGACTGCTTGCACAGGGTTCTTTCTGCCCTTCCTTTCCGTCTCTCTGGTACCTCTGTTACTCTGAAGTGAGGGACCCTTGCTGAACAGTTCTGCCGGCCAGGGCTCTTGTTCTAGGCCCTTCCACAACAAAAGCTTCTGTGTGTCACTTGGACATATGCCCACCCGGACAGGTACCTGATGTGACATCAGGCGTAAGCAGAATGCTCACTGTAATCCTGGGAGGACCCCTCAGGAGGGACCTGGCCTTCTGGCTTTAAGCCTCTGCATTCTGTGTTTGAGATGAGCCTGGAAAGCTTCCCTCCACACACAAGGGATCTTCCGAGGTGGCACGAGTGGGGCACATGCTGTGTGTAGGTAGGCTGAGGGAGTCACCTGTTTAGGAGATTGGGGGGGGGGGGCATGGGAAAGGTTCAGAAGGAGTGGAAAGGGTTAAAAGGGTGACAAAGGGCTCTGGGCAGGAAGGAGTTAATTTCTCCTGGGCAGGTTTAGGGCTGGGAGGCAAATGGTACTGGGAGGAAGAAGCCCCGTTGGACCCTTTGTTCTTGCCCTTGAGTTTTTGAAGTTATGGGAACAGTATTTGTGGGAAAATGGGAGAGGGGGGTAGGGTGGAGCAGGGAGAGGAGGTCTGGGCAGCTTGGGGTCAGGAAAAACACTTCACTCAGCTTGGCCACCCGCAGCCCTAGCACGCCAGCCCCCCACGCCCCTTGAGAAATGTGTTGTGCCAGCTTCCTCTGACCCTGTGGCAACATTGCCTGGTGGGGGGTCTGTGGGCTGGGGCTTGTGGGTCGGGGAGGGAACAGCCAGCTGCCAGTGCAGGAGGCCAGTGCCCTTTTGCCCATTGGCCACAGGGGCAGCCCGGTCAGCCCCCTCCACCTCACTGTTTGCTTCCTGTTCTTTACCTCCTTGATCCAATCTTGTCCTAGGGGGAGAGAGCGAAGTCCCTGTTTATGCCCATGCCAGGTGTTGGCTGGAGGAGGAGGAGGGGCAGGAAGCCATGAGTAGGGAGGGGGGAACCTGGCCTTTTCCGTTCCCAAGCTCCCAGATTTCCTCTCTTTCAGGAAGGAGCCTCTTCCTTGCCCCCCCCTCCGCCTTCCCTGACGCCGCTGCTGCCCCCCTTTCCCAGACGGGGAGCCAGGGTCAAAGGAGCCTAAGTGGAACAGATTGTCCTGGGGGGGGAGTAATGGGTGCCCCCACCAAGCACAGCTTCTGCCCTGTCCATCTGGCCACACGTGCGCGCGCGCGCGCACACACACACACTCCACCATCCCAGGATTGAAGAGAAGCCAGCCAGAGTGCAATGCACAGGCAGCCGAGCTGGCCCGCTCGCAAGCACAGATGAGGTGGCGATGAGCTGGGCGGGGGTGAGGCTGGCCTGGGTGACTCAGGGTAGTGGGCATCGGCGGGATCTCCAGGTCCCAGGCGGGGGGGGGGGGGGGGGGGGGGGGGGGCAGCTTGGGGAGAAGGGCGGGGCTGCCGTGAGCTGGGCGCTGGCCTCCCCCGTGCTGGAGGGGCACGTAGCCCACCCACTCAGAGCTGCCAGCTCCTTAGGCCTGGGGGACCGAGCCCGGGGCAAGTCCTGGCATTGGGGTCTGGGGGGCCACGCACATTGGACAAGGTAAACGTTCACAGGTTCTCACGAATGCTGGGGCGGGTGGCAGAGGTGGATGAGGAATGAGTCAGTGCCCGTCACGGGAATGGGGGAAAGACGCCAGGCCGAGAGCTGAAATACCTGTTTGAAATGGCTTCTATGTTTATCTCTCCAGAGAGGAATTTTAAAAGCCTCTCCCTCGCTCGCGCGCTCCTCCTCCCCTCCCCCTCCTCCGCCCCATCTCCCTCCTCCACCCCCATCCCCCCCGGGGGAGGAGCCCGGGGTAGCCAGGGCCGAGAGCTGGCAGGCTGCCCCCAGGCCGGGCCGCGGTGGTGAGGGGGGGGATTGTCCCGCGGACGGGGCAGGGGGTGCCCACCCCAGGGGCCTCGCGTCCGAACTCCTGCCCTCCCCCCACCTGTGCCGGAACTTCGGTTGGCAGCCAGCACTGCTGAGTCTGGCTGGCAGCGCCGGGGAATTTAGAGTCGCTGACCAGCTCGGAGGGGGCGGGAGGGGGGGGGGGAGGCAGCTCCCCCGCCAGGACCCCACCCCGCCCCCCGCTGGAGCCAGGTGTCTGGGGCCGCCGGGCTGGAGCCCGAGGGGCCTGCGGGAGGGAGCTGGCTGCCCCTGGGATCGCGGGTGGGAGAGGAGGCCTCCCACCAAGAACTCCAGCAGCTCTGGAGCTCCTTCCTCGGAGGTGAAGTGTGGCTTTGGAGGTAAAGGGACTGGGAGGTTTGGGGTGCTTTGGGAGAAGGGGACAAGGAGGCCTGAGCCTAAACTGGAGGAGCTAGAAGGGGGATTTACTGTGGGCCTGGTGTGCTGGGGGCGGGAGTGAATGCACTCAGGGGCTCAGGGGAAAGGCCAGGAGTGAGGGACCCCAAGCGGTAGGTGTGCTGGGGGCTAAGGGCAGCTAAGCGCAGCTAGGAGAGCAGGGGTTCCTAGACCCCCATTGCAGCATGCCCGCAGGCTGGGAGGGTCTCAGATTGAGGGCTAACAACATTTAAAGGAGTAACTGCGAGAACAGATTTGGGGAAATGCTCCCGGGAGAAGAGCAGGATGAGTGAGCTAAGGACACTGTCAGTAGCCCTTCCATGGGTAAATGTCTGGGGCTTATGCGAAGTGCTTTGGTACCTGAAGGACACTGAAGTGGACACTGTTTAGAGGATGAACTAGAGGTAGTGATGGGAGCAGGCGTGTGTGAAGATGGTGTAAAGATACTGAAGAGGTCAAGATCAGTAAATACTGGGAGTTGAGATTCTTGAAAAATCTTTGTGGGGGTCCAGTGTGAAATGCGGGGGGCCAGGAAACATTGGGAAGCTCGCAGCCCTAGCCGGGCTTCCCGCTGATGGCCTGCTTCCTCCCGCCCTGCACGCGCAGGTTCCGGAACGAGGACTACACGGTGCACGTGCAGCTGAACGACTACCTGGACATCCTGTGTCCGCATTACGAGGATGACACCGTGGCCGACGCCGCCATGGAGCGGTACACCCTCTACCTGGTGGAGCGCGAGGAGTACCAGCGGTGCCAGCCCCAGTCCGAGGACCAGGCTCGCTGGCGGTGCACCCAGCCCAGCGCCAGGCACGGCCCTGAGAAGCTGTCGGAGAAATTCCAGCGCTTCACGCCCTTCACCCTGGGCAAGGAGTTCCAGGAGGGGCACAGCTACTACTACATCTGTGAGTCCTCGGGGCGTGCACATGGGCCGCGCAGGGACCGGTCGGAGCCGCACACAACCCCTTCCATCCTGAATTGTTTTCATGCGTTCACATGACAAGCGTGGAGTGAGCTGCTGCTGTGCACGGGGCACTCTGCTTGGCACGACAGGCACAGAGATAAATAAAACACCGTAGGGCCCCTATCCTCCAGGAAACTGGAAAGCGACGCACACGGGGAAACTCACCATTAGCACAGCACGATACGAAGATACGGACACAGGGGCCTTGGGAGAATGATGTGGGTAACTGCCAGGCTCGGGAGGCTTAGAGACGGGTTCCTGGGGAAGATGACCCAAGAGCTTAGGACAGGCAGAGACGCTGGCCAGGCATGAGGGGACATGTGCAAAGGGAGCATGACATCTTCAGGGAACTCTATATGGTTCAGTCTGGCTGCAGTAGGAGGGACCCTGGAAGTGGGCAGAGGTGGACAGGGCACATCATGGGGGCCTCGGAAGTGCTAAGGAGTTTGGATTTTGTCCTAAGGGTAGTAGAGAAGCACTCGTGGCTACAAGAGTTAGGAAATCTGCTGGTCAGTAGGGCCTAGATAGGGGAAATGTAGTGTGAAGGCCTCAGCCAACTTCGGGCTGGGAAGAGTGAAGGATGGACTGAGGCAAGAGGACAGGGTCTGTGTGCGTTTAGCGCCACCTCCAAAGCCAAGGGTCATTGCAAAGAATGGGAGGTTGAGCGTGAGGCAGAAAGCGGGCAAACGACAAGGAAGGTGAGAATCACAGATGAGCAGGAAGAGGGGCTCAAGTGAGCAGGGCCTGAGAGAGGAGAGCCAGAGGGTTTGCACTTATATTTTCTCCCAACAAAGGTTCCTCCCTTAACGCTTTGCGCGGGTTTGTCTTGCAGCCAAACCCATCCACCACCAGGAAGACCAGTGCTTGAGGTTGAAGGTGACTGTCAATGGCAAAATCAGTGAGTGTCAGAGCCCTGTGAGCCTCCTTCCTCCATCTGTTTGCGGGGCCTGGGCTAGTGACCTGGGATGGCAGGGAAGTCCCACCTGCCTGCCTCCCCAGGACAGTCCCTGATCGGCCACCGCCCTTGCCTTTCAGCTCACAGTCCTCAGGCCCATGCCAATCCACAGGAGAAGAGACTTCCGGCAGGTAGGTAGCCAGAGCAAATTGGGCCTGGGGTCTGCTTACAGAGGTTGGGTACATAAGGTGGCTTCTTTGCCAGGTGGGGGCTGGAGCTGACGGCCAGTGCCAGCAATAGGGCCACTCACCTTGGGGGCGCTTGCCCTCTCATCTTGCAGATGACCCAGAGGTACAAGTTCTCCATAGCATCGGTCACAGTGCTGCCCCCCGCCTCTTCCCACTTGCCTGGGCTGTGCTGCTCCTGCCATTCCTGCTGCTGCAGACCCCATGAAGGGCTGTGTGCCACATCCAGCCTAAGGACCGGACCGGGGCTGAGGAGGCGGGGCGGGGCATCCCTCACCTGTCCTGGGAACCATTCCCACCACATGCACAAGCTGCCATTCAGCAGCCTCAAAACGGGTCAGGATTAAGGGTTTCAACCCAAAGGAGGTCAGCAAGCCTGGCAGTGCCATCCCTTCCTCCACCCCGAGGGACAAAGAAGTGGGGACAGTCCTTTCCCCGCCATTCCTGCCCTTAAGCCAAAGAAACAAGCTGTGCAGACGTGGCTTCTTAAGGAGGGCACCGTGGGAGCCAAACTGGAAGGGGCCTGGGGTCATGCAGATGGACACTGAGCTTGGCAGAGATGCCCCTCCCGAGAGAGCCAGGATGCCTGGATGAACTGACGGACGGAAAAGCGGGAGACCGTTCCATGCTTGGAAGCCAGAGACCAGGAGAGGCGGCATGCTTGGGCTGACCCAGCATCTCTCCTGAGGCTTCCGGAAGTCTTTGGAGCTGCCATGGAGAGGTTTGTAGCCAGGCACCGCATCCTGTCCCATCTGGGGCAGCACTGCCCAGAGCAGTGCCCGCAGGGGGCTGTGCCACCCTGTGCCTGGAGTGTAGCTGCAAGGGCAGGGCCCACGCATACAGGATCTGTATATAAACTTGATGTGTGTCTGCTGATTTCTACAACTGGAGTTTTTTTATACAAAAAAATAAAGCGATGTGTTTCTTTATTTGGACATGCTTGTCTGCCCCCCCACCCCCATCCCCCATCCTAATTTAGGACCACTGGGTCCCCGCCACGTGCTAGGCTCTGTGGGACACCAGGCAGCAACTGGGTTTAAATTTTCTTCCTTCCATCTGGAAAGAATACACGCCCCTCACTAGCACCAAAGGGTGGGGTGCTTCCTCCTCTGAGCGCCGCTGCGGTCTCGGGGGCTCCAGGCTGCACCCCTCTCCCGCATCGCGGGGCTTTGGCAAACCATCCGGTTGCTCCTGCTGTTGGGTGCATCGGGGAATACCAGCCGAGGCACGGCAGGCCGCCGCCTGGTCCCACAGCCCCGGCAGCCGGGGCAGCCGGGGCGTGCGGGCTGTGGGCTGTGCGAGGCCGCAGGGAGAGTCCCCAGCAGCAGGTCCTGTCGGTTGGACTAGGGCGTCAGTGACAGGTGCTCCAGCCGATTGGCCCAGTCACCCAAAGTTGGCAGTGTGGCTGAAGGCGGAGAGCGCCTGACAGACTGGTGATTCCCGACAAGCCCACTTATTTAGGGGAGACACTGGGAAGAGGCTTCAACAAACCGGGGAAAAGCCTGGGCAGGTGAGGTTGCGATCGGGGCCTCCGGGGGGGGAAACGTCCAGCAATTAAGGTCGGCCACGACGGCTCATGGGCAAGAGACTTGAGGCTGGGGTCCGGGTGAGCCAAGGGGTAAGCAGAAAGGGAGGAGCGGCGGGTGCCCGGGGCCGGTCCGCGGAGCCCGGGCTTGGTACCCGCCAGGACCTGGAGAGGCCACATCGTACCAGGCCTCCGGCGCGCGCGGACTGGCAAGGGTGGGGCCTGGTGATCGGGGGACGGGACCTGGTTCCGGCAGGACGCCCGCGTGGGCGGGGCTGCGGGTCCATTTCCGGCGGACGGCGGCGCGCGGAGGGGGCGGGGCTCCGGCGCGGGGGCGGGGCTCCGGCGGCGCGGGCTCTGGCCCAGCAAGTGGACGCCGGCGCTGCGCCCAGGATCCGTCGCAGGGGGAGATGGAGGCTGGTGGCGTGGCCGACTCGCTCCTCTCTGGAGCTTGCGTGCTCTTCACCCTCGCCATGTACTCCGCCGGCCTGTGAGAGCGCGGCCGGGCTAGGCTGGGGCAGGACCTGGAAGTCAGGGAGGGAGAGAGCGGGAACAGAGACGTGGCCGCAGCTCCAGGCTGCATCCGAAACCTGGGTCAAAGTGGATTCGGGTCGAGGGATCCGGGGCACAAGGGCGAGGCTGGGCACTTCAGGGACAGGCCAGGGAGCTGAGGGCGGGGCCGGGACCTGCAGTTGTCCGGGGACGACCACAGGCATCAGGGATCTCGACTCCCCAGCAGCCCGGTTCTCCCTTCCCATCTCTCACCTCTGCTTTCGGGGCCCGTTACAGCTCGGACCTCAGGCAAATGCGGATGACCCGGAGCGTGGACAGTGTCCAGTTCCTGCCCTTTCTCACCACGGACATCAAGTGAGAGGGGCGACGTTTGCGGCGGGAAAGGTTGAGGGAGGTGGGGAGGTGGGAGGAGGAACGCTGAAGAGGCCCCTTGGGTCCCCTTCCCATCCTCATCCCCGTGGTGAAGGACCCTCCTGTCCACCCTGCAGCAACCTGAGCTGGATGAGTTACGGGGCCTTGAAGGGTGACGGGACCCTAATCTTCGTCAACGCCACGGGTGCTGTGCTTCAGACCCTGTATATCTTGGTGTATCTGCGCTACTGCCCTCGGAAGGTAGAGGCCCTCCCTTGGACCCACGTCTGCTGCTCACCCTGCCCTGCTGGCAGAGTAAACACTGCTTCCTAGAAGATTCTGATAGGCTGGCCATTGCCACCTTTTCCTGGAAGGCCCCTCCAGCCTTGCAGTCCTCCTTCCTCAGTGAAACCAGCCTCTGAGACCCACACACTGGGCACCCCCCCATTCCTGGCAAGCTGGTAGTTCTGCCTAGCCTGATGGTGCCCTGCTGCCCAACAAGCTGAGGGGAATGGGCTTTTGTCTCTGATAGTTCCTTCAGAGTCAGCGCCAGTGCCGGAGAAATGAGTTGATTAGCTGTGCTTCCCCAATCCTACCAGCATTTAAGTTCCTACCGTGTGTATCAAGTTCACACCAAAAACAAAAGCAAAACCCTTCTCTCCTAGAAACCTCTAGTGTTGTGGGTGGATGGGACATGTGTTTGTCACTGGTGGGAAAGAGGCTGCAGCAACTGCTATACTGAGGCTTAGCC
Organism: Phoca vitulina; assembly: GCF_004348235.1. Taxonomy (NCBI): domain Eukaryota; kingdom Metazoa; phylum Chordata; class Mammalia; order Carnivora; family Phocidae; genus Phoca; species Phoca vitulina. The sequence goes on from NW_022590013.1 coordinate 26,728, forward strand.
CAAGGGCAGCTCCCCCACTGGAGCAGGAGAGTCCAAGAGGGCTCCTGAAACATCTAGAAGTACGGCTACTCTCTCCCCTGCAGCGTCCGGTGCTCCTTCAGACTGCAACCCTGCTGGGGGTCTTTCTCCTGGGTTTTGGCTACTTTTGGCTCCTGGTGCCCAACCTGGAGGCCCGGCTTCAACAGCTGGGCCTCTTCTGCAGTGTCTTCACCATCAGCATGTACCTCTCACCACTGGCTGACTTGGTGAGTGGGGGGGTTGTCCAGGGAAGTGGGGGAGGTAAGACGGGTCAGGGTCCCATAGCCAGAGACTGTATGTAGCTTACACTCCAAAGGAAGATCCTGGAAGACAGGGCAGTAGAGGTAGGTGAGTGGGAGGCAAGAGGACAAGGCTGGGTAACGAAGATCAGAGAGGATGTTTGACCTTTTTTCTGAGGAAATTCTTAGACAAGTGGGAGCTCTAGGATGTGTCTGGGATAGGGGTCTTTCATCCTTTTTCTGTAGGCCAAGATCATTCAGACGAGATCAACCCAGCGTCTCTCCTTCCCACTCACCATTGCCACCCTCCTCACCTCTGCCTCCTGGACCCTGTATGGGTTTCGGCTAGGCGATCCCTACATCATGGTAAGCCCAACGGAGAGGGATGGCTGACAGGTGTGTAAGGTGGAAAATGAGCTCCTCTCCTCATAGCAGCCCTTGTGATTTCAGGTGCCCAACCTACCAGGGATCCTCACCAGCTTCATTCGCCTCTGGCTTTTCTGGAAGTACTCCCAGGAGCAAGACAGGAACTATCCACTCTTGCAAACCTGAGGCAGTTCACCTGACCACTGGGCACCTAATGCCAACCTGCTACCAAAGAGAGCTCCTTGCAGCTGTTTCTGCTGACCAGCTCCATGAGCACAGTGGGTTGTCGAAAAGAAAAAGATAACTCTGAGAATCGAGGGACCAAAGAAAGTGTTTTGCTTGGAAGATTGACTGGGACTTGGGAGATGAATCACTTATTTTTTATAGATTATATTTTTTAATTGTGGAGGTTGTGGTGAAATCCTTAGAATGTGCCTTAAAATAAATTGTTCCTTACCCCTGCCCATAAAAGCTTAGTCTCTATCTGGTGATTCTCAACCTGCCTGCTTGGTGAAGGGCAGAAGTGCACTGCCTGATCCACAGTTGTTCGCGGGCTGGGGTTGGCTCAGAGGAGGTATGTGAAGGAACCACGACGTCGGAAAGACCTAGGAAGGCCTTCAAAGAACAGAGCCTGGGTGTTACGGAGAACAGAAGGTAAGACTTCACGAAGTCCTTCCTGAGACAGTTAAAAGGACCAAGAAAGTGAAATGACATTTCCATCTCGAGAGACCTTGAGAAGGGGTCTTTGCCTCCTTTGGAGCAAAAAGCAGGAGGGACACAAGTAAGGGTGCAAAGGTAAAAGCTGAGATGACCTCAGGAAGGTGGCTCGCCCCCACCCCCAGCCCCCGCTTCCCCGCCAGCTGGTACACAGAATCCCCAGTTCCCGCTCTCCATAAACTAAACAAAGTTAGAAAATAAGCTTCTCTTTAATGGGCGGCGGGAGGAAAGGCTGTCCGGTGGGAATGGGGTTGGGTGTCAGAAGCGCAGCCCCCTGCGGGCCAAGTCGGCTCGGGCCTCCTGGATCTGGCTCTGCAGCTCGCGGGCGGCGTCCTCACAGTCGTGGAAAGTGGCCACGCGATAGCCCACAGTGCCCAGGGCATAGCAGCCGGCGGACACCAGCAAGTAGGCCGGCAGCGGCCACAGCACCTCCCGGCACGACGAGGGCAGCTCCAGGCCCAGGACTCCCGTGGTCAGAGCCGCCCAGGTGGAGCCCAGGAGCGCCAGGCCCCAAAGCCACTGCGCTAACTTCGTCATGGGCACTGCGGGGAGAGAAAGCAGAGCTCGCGGCCCCTTCCGCCCCGCTACCCCCCTCCCCGGAGACCAGTTCTCTGTCCCCCTCACCCACCCTCCGCATCACCTACCCCCAGGGCCGCTCCGCCGCCGCTCTCGCCCAGCTCGCGCCCCGCTTTCGGCCCTCAGCCTGCACTCACCCCCGCCGCCGTCTCCCCTGCCCGGCGCAGCTCCGACGTCAGCGTCCCGAAGGTCTCTCGGCTCGCGCGGCTTTCTGGGAGTTGTAGTCCTCGCGGCGGCGGCGGCGGCGGCGCGCTCTGCCTCGCGCGGCCTTCTGGGAGTTGTAGTCCCCGCGGTGGCTCCCGGGGGAGTGGCAGCCGCCGCCTGCGTCCAGGCTGTGTTCGCAGAGCCTCCGACGGCGGCCCGAGTGCCCGGGGGCTCCGGTGCAGCGCTGTCCGTGAGGACCCCGCTCCACGCTGGCTGGCGTCCTGCTGAGGACACCCTCAAACTTTGCGAGAAGATGGGAATGTAATCTGGGTCCCCCTAGACTTTATCCACGTATTCTTTCCTTCACTGCAACGTTGCCTGGTCACCGTCATAGCCTTCGGAGAAATGCGGCGGTGCAGACACTCGGCCCCAAGCGGACGCCTTGACCGCTGACCGTGACGCCTCGATAGCTGTCAGAACAGAGGATGTCACCCTTTAATAAAGACCCGCAGCGGAGCAACAGTGCCGCTTGGAGCCCGAGGAAGAGGGGCTCTGGGAGGGGTCTGCAAGGAAAGAAAAGTGAGTTTAAGGTATTAAGAGGAGTTTTAGGCATGAATTCATGGTAGGTACGTGGAAAACCCAAGTAAGGGAAAAGTCGGGCAGTTACCAACATCGGGGAAAAGACTCACAAACAAGGGCGCGGACAAGAGCCTGCCTGGCAAGGGCCTCCCCGGACGTCACTGCCGCTGACCAGCACGCAGCTGCGAGAGAGCACCCCCAGGGGAACCGGGGCCACCCCGTGCAGGGGAGACAGGGCCCTCACAGGAGGTGCGGAGGGTGTGTTTGACAGGTTCGCGCTAAGCGGGAGTGTAAGTGAAGGCATCAGCGAGCCCGGGCTGAGAAGTGGACTGGGGTCCCCTTGGTAACTACAGAATTAAGATAATTAATTTTAGAGAATTATGCAATAGATAACTACGTAATTAAGATAAACATAGAGTGCTGCGTCCAGACGCCTCCACTTGAAGCTTTGCAGGAGGTTGGAAATGGAGGCTGCTTCTCTGTGTCAAAGTAACCTGCCTGGCTCAGACCTCCAGGCCAGAGTGGGATGTTCAGTTCTCACCGATTGATTTCAAATCGCAAAGTGAGTGCCTGCGTGATTCTAGAGAAGGAAGTTTCTCAGTCTCATGTCCTTGATGTTAATTAACAAAGCAGTTTTGACAGATTCACATAGTCTTAGTAAGGACATTACATAACTCAGCTGTGAAGACTATTTTCACAGCCCTAATAATGTAAGCACTGATACTGAGTTAAGTAAATATTGGGATGTATTTGAATTGAGTGGGTGGGGGAGGGGAGGCTATGAGGCGCGTCATGGATAAAGAGAACCATAGCCTCATCTTCCATGGCAAGTGGTCAGCTATATCTAAAATGGAAGAAATGAGGGGCGCCTGGGTGGCTCAGTCGTTAAGCGTCTGCCTTCGGCTCAGGTCATGATCCCAGGGTCCTGGGATCGAGCCCCGCATCGGGATCCCTGCTCCACGGGGAGCCTGCTTCTCCCTCTCCCACTCCCCCTGCTTGTGTTCCCTCTCTCGCTCTCTCTCTCTGTCAAATAAATAAATACAATCTTAAATAAAAAAAATAATAAAATGGAAGAAATGAAATAATCATATGAGCACATTACTAAGAAATATGAGGTGTACCAAGGAAGCAGCCAAGAATCCCAGGAGGGGCTTACAGAGCCGCACGTGCGGAGTTAGGAGAACTGGAACAGGGGACTGGTATTTTTCATTAAGTGCCTTTGTAGAACTAGTTGGCTTTTTAAACTATGTAAATTCCTTTGTTAAAGTAAAAAGACAAAATAAAAACATTTTTAAAAATTTGCTATATGAGGGGCGCCTGGGTGGCTCACTTGGTTGAGCGTCCAACTCTTGATCCCAGCTCAGGTCTTGATCTCAGGGTCATAAGTTCAAGCCCCCCATGTGGAGCCCACTTAAAAAAAATTGGGGAGGCGCCTGGGTGGCTCAGTCAGTTAAGCATCTGCCTTCGGCTCAGGTCATGATCCCAGGGTCCTGCGATCTGGCTCCCTGCTCAGCAGGGAGCCTGCTTCTTCTTCTCCCTCTGTCTGCAGCCCCCCTTACTTGTGCTCTCTGTCAAATAAATAAGTAAAGTCTTAAAAAATTTTTTTCTTTTGCTATATGAACTTCGAAGCCCCACTCTACTCGCTTCCCCATTCCATCTAAAACCCTACTGGTTGCTCGCCTGACTTCCAGACTTCTAGCACAGTTCAGCGGATGGATGTCAGCTTTGTAGATCCAGAAATTCTATTTGGTCATCCACAGTAGACCTGGCCCTGAAAGATTACCACTCCCCAGAACAGTTTTTGGGGAAAGATAATGAGAAGGGGCTTGCCCTACAACACATAAAGATAGATAATAAATTATAGCATTATAATAATAATCAGCAGCCAAAGAATAAACATTCATTGAAGGGCTATGATGTGTCGTGCCCTATGGCACATTGTCGTGTTTAATTTTCACAGAATGCAGCAGTAGGTACTTTTCTATCGCCGTATATAAATGAGGCAGCTAGAACAGACAGATGGTGAATGGTAAGTAACTTGCCCAAGATCCTGCAGATAGTGAGTAGCAGAGCTATGCCATCCTTCTCGAGGCTTGGTGCTCAGTGATTTCACCCTCCTGGTTCCTGGTCCAGGAAGGGGCAGAGAGGGATCATCATGGCAACTGACATTCACTGATTGACTGACTGCCTTGCGCCAGGCACTTTGCTGAGCACTTTATGTGCCTGATCTCATTCAGTCTTCACAGCCACCATTTGAAGTGGGTACTATTCTCTCCACTTGACAAATGAGAACACTGAGGCAAAGCCCACATAATGTGACCTCTGAGCTTGCCAGCTCTGCCCCCCCAGTACAGCACTTCTCTCCCTAGATCAGTGGAACAGAATAAAAAGTGAAGAAATAGATTTAAAAAATATACCAATTTAGCATATAATAGAGATGGCAACTCAAGCAAGTAAGGGAAGATGGATGATTTAAAAACCATTTGCAACTAGCTTACCATTTGAAAAAGTAAATTGTTATTACACCTTATTCCAAAATAAATTCCCAGTGCATTAAAAAAAAGCAAACAAACCATAATGTGAAAAGTGAGACCATAAATATACCATAAGAAAATGTGGGTTCATATTTCTCTGTGTTCCACTCAGGCTTCGTGTCCTCCAAGGTTGCAGGGTCGGCCACCATCCTCCTCCTCTGAGCGCCCAGACGGTCTTGATAGACAGCACTAAGCATGATCTGCAGCGTTTTTCTTTCCCTGCGTGCCCTGCCCAGGGACATTGTGGCTCCAGGACCAAGCACAGTGAGAGAAATCCAGCAGGGCTTCTCTAAATGTAAAAACAAGGGACAGAGGGAAGGACAGGTTCATGTCTGACGGTCTCTAGCGAGACGGACCCAGCTCTCCTGGTTCCATGAACTAGAACTACTCCCACCGGCTGGACACAACGTCCTTGGCCTTGGATAGTGCTCAGCAAACCCAGCAGATTCTTACAGTCCAGCTCCTTTCTCTTCAGTCTTTTTGCAGACCATCCCTCTTTTGCTGCCACAGGACACACTACATGTGATTATAGCAGGGTATGAGAGGCAGTATGGCTCGGGAGATAAACGTTCGGGGGCTTAGGGGCGCCTGGGTGGCTAAGTTGGTTAAGCGTCCGACGCGTGACCTCAGCTCAGGTCCTGATCTCAGGGTCATGAGTTCAAGCCTCAAGTTGGACTCCACGCTGGGCATGGAGCCTATTTAAAAAAAAACTAAAAAGTGTGGGGTTTTAGAGCCTGGCTGTCCGGAGGTTGGGTCCTTGCTCTTTCTTTTCCTTACTGTATGAACTTGGGCAAGTAACATAATGTTTCTGGGCCTCAGTTTCCCCACCTAAATAGTGGAGCCAATAGCTGGTCCTCCCTCCTGGGGTTGCCCTGGAGATGAGAAGAGCTAATGTAGGTAGTATGCTTACAACAGTGTGCGGCATGTGGGAAGCATGCATTGGGAGTTAGTCCCTCTTATTGTTATGCTGTCATTCGTCACCTTTTAGGGCTGAGGACGCCCCAAAGCACCTCCCCAGCCTTCCCACCATCTTCTGAAGTAAGTTACTTCTGGGGATGGCTCAGCTCATGTTTGTGGGGATTTTCGGCTTTTGCAAGCTTTGGTGTCAGAGAAAGACAAACTCCAAATCTGGAAGCCCTTATTCAACAGTGCACCGAGGATGAGGATGGGGGGATATGCAAAATGAGACACCACACAGAGGAGGGTTGACTTCCAGGGGGAAGGCCTCACAGAGGCCCCGAAGCCCCAGCTGATACTGGAAAGATGAGTGAGAGTTGTTCAGGTGGGGGGCCGCATGCATGGCCCAGGGAACCCTGAACAAACCCCAGATGCGGGGAGTAATCCTCTGTGGCTGTCTCTTGGACAAAGACGGCTTCGTGGGGGAGTGGCAGGAGATGAGGCTGGAAAAGCAGACCAGGGCCAAGCTACTAGGAGCCCCTTGAAAGTATTTGTGTTGTGGGGCAGGCTGTTGGTCCCTGAGGTCGGTGTCTTCACCCCTAGAAGAGCGGGTGACCCCCATGTGTGCCTGAGTGTCTGGTGTAAGGCAGTCAAGTGTTCTGGGTGCCTACAGGTGCCAAGGGGATTACTGGGTCCTTGGGGGAGCCCCACTTAGTCAGGTTGCATGGCCTCCATCCCTGTCCCGAGGGCCCCCACAGAAGCAACAGGAGAGACACACATGTAATTAACCAAAACACACCCCACATTATAGCCAGGCTTGAGGGGGACAGAGATCAGAGATGGCGCTGCTGCTCGGACGGAGGAGGGGCTGGGGGCGTCAGGGTTTCCCGGAGACGGTGAGCCGAGGAGAAGATGCTAGCCTGAGGGAGGAGGTCCCCAGGCACAGGCTGGGCTGCAGAGAGAAATCCTTGGCTGATTCTGGGCACTCGGCAGTTTGGAATTGATGCAGGGTGGAAGGTGAGTTTCAGCAAAGAGTTCAAAATGGGACCATGGCGTGTTGCTCAAAGAATTTGGAGCATATTTAACAAATGTGTGTCGAGCCGTGTTCTAGTGGACAAACCAAACTCCCCGCTTTCAATGAAGCATTCCATGAAAACGGATAAATTTCCTGCTTCAGTGAAGTAAGTGGTGGGAGACAGACAAGAAACAGATCAGTATTTAATGTATCAAGTAACGAGCGGCCCTGGGAGGGTAAGGGGCAGAGGGGTGACGGAGGCCTCCCTGGGAGAGGCGTCTGCACGGACACCTGGATGAAGGCGAGAACCGTGTCCAGGCCCCGCCGAGCGGCGGCAGCCAAGCTGGGAGGAGCGCGAGCCCACGAGGTGGGGGTAGGTGGGGCCCGAGGCCGGGCGGTGACCGCACTGGCCCAGCAGCATGGCCAGCACCGGTGGGTCTGAAGTTCAACTGCAGCCCTGCCTTCACTTATCAAATTGGTGGGTTGTTTTTTTTTTTAACTTTTAAATAATCTCTACACCCAACATGGGGCTT
>NW_022590014.1:0-34131 GCF_004348235.1 Phoca vitulina
GTGGAAAGAGCCAAGATGTCCATCAACAGATGAATGGATAAAGAAGAGGTGGTATATATATACAATGGAATATTATGCAGCCATCAAAAGGAATGAGATCTTGCCATTTGCAACGACGTGGATGGAACTGGAGGGTATTATGCTGAGCGAAATAAGTCAAACAGAGAAAGACATGTATCATATGACCTCACTGATATGAGGAATTCTTAATCTCAGGAAACAAACTGAGGGTTGCTGGAGTGGGGGGTGGGGTGGGAGGGATGGGGTGACTGGGTGATGGACACTGGGGAGGGTATGTGTTCTGGTAAGCGCTGTGAATTGTGCAAGACTGTTGAATCTCAGATCTGTACCTCTGAAACAAATAATGCAATATATGTTAAGAAAGAAAAAAAGAAGAAGAAGAATGTAGCAGGAGGGGAAGAATGAAGGGGGGGAAATCGGAGGGGCAGAAGAACCATGAGAGACAATGGACTCTGAAAAACAAACTGAGGGTTCTAGAGGGGAGGGGGTTGGGAGGATGGGTTAGCCTGGTGATGGGTATTGAGGAGGGCACGTTCTAACACTGGGTGTTATGCACAAACAATGAATCATGGAACACTATATCTAAAACTAATGATGTAATGTATGGGGATTAACATAACAATAAAAAATTTAAATAAAAAATTAAAAAAAAAAAAAAAGAAAGAAAGAAGGGCCTGATTGTTACTTTCAGATTAGTGCCTAGAACCAAGCATGACGGACTCCTGTTTGAGTCCTAGTAGAGAACACTTACTATCATTTCCTCAAGGAAGATTTAGGAATCACCATTTGATTCCAATGTATACACAATAGGGTCAACCGTGTTTTTGTTTTTTTGTTTGTTTTGAGAGAGAGTGGGGGAAAGAGAGAATCTTGGGCACGGAGCCTGGTGTGGGGCTCCATCTCAGACCCCTGAGATCATGACCTGAGCAAAATCAAGAGTCAGACTCTTAACCAACTAGGCACCCGGGTACCCCTAGGGTAGACTGTTTGAGTTTTCATTACCAACTATGGGTTTAATTATTCCCAACAAAACATCTGTCTCCTCAAGCAAACATATATACACATATACATCCCTTGGCCATGTAGAACCCAACTGATGGTTACTACAAGACCATGGGTTTCTATTGAGTAAATTCTGTTAAATAATATGCTTTACCTACCTTGCTTTAACATATCCATGTTTTCTACATGGAGAACAATCTCAGCTTATCCTGATCCTTAAAATTTCAGGATACTCACATGAAAAATTAGTGGCCATTCTGACCAATCAGCATAATTACAGAGGTAAAATTAATGTTGCCACTCTTCTAGGGTGCAAAACTGATCCCCAGAGATAGATAAATTCAAAGTGAATTTACTATTATTTATTGAGAATCGTCTTTGAGATAGGCACTATACTAGGCTGTTCACCTATCTTAAATCATTTACTTTTAGATTGAATAATCTCAATTCCAGTTCCTATAGAAAGATGGTAGAGATTATAAAAAAGGAAAATAATTTACTTAAGTTCAGTAATAAGTGATAATGGTGTGGTCTCCTGTCTATGCAAGCTGGGCTTTCTTCACTACCTTGTGTCTCAGGGAAATGCTTTCCAGTTTGTTTATTTCCACAAAACACAGTCCAAGGATGCTGGGTGCCCGTAGTACTTACTGGCAATGTAATGAGTTGGGGGAATTATCCTCCCTATGACGTCAGGTTGCAATTCCTCTGGAATAAATAATCTATAAGAGACATGCTTGCAATCAATAGCCACCATACCTGAAGATTGTACTCAGTGCAAAACTGATATAAAAATTTTTGCTTTGTGGTGCCTGCATATAAAAGTGCCCAAAGGAAGTATGTTCCTCTCTTTCCCCCCACCTTCTCTAGATAGAGAGAAGGTGAGCAAATATGGGACCCAAAGATAGAAAAGGACAATATAAGCATTCTTTAAGTTCACCAGGCACCTTTGTCAGTGCTATAATGGATGCAGATGCCAATATGAAATTTTACTCTGTTTTTCTTCCTTGGTGCATTCTAAATACTGTACTTGTAGATGTTTCCCAGTTAAGATTGTGCTCAGCACTCAGATTCCCCTTCTCCTCACTAATGCATATAATCTGTTGGCACATTATTTTGGAGAAGCATAATAACCTCTGTAAATGCAAGGAGCTTTACAACAAAGTGGAAGGTGTTAATATAATGGGTACAATAATTCTGGAGGAGAAAAAAAAAAACCTGTGGCTTACCATTTGGAGTCATTTGGCACCTCCGGGTCTATTCTGGAAAAGATTGTTTAAATGAGACAATAAGAGGAAACCAATTTACAACTTGAAATAAGTGGAGTTCATGTTTCCATGTTGCTAAAAGGCAAGGTTAGATGAACACTCTACAGTTATCATAAAATTTTTATCAAGAAGCTGCAGTACTTTTAATAATTCATTATTTTACCTTCTTGCAAGAACTCCTGTATGTGCTTTTGAAATGTTGTTTTTATTAGCCTGGAAGAATTGGTTTTGAAGAGGAATCTTTCTCTAACTACAAGGAGACAAGTCTGTTATCAAGGAGTCATGATTAGTATAAACTAATTCTGTCCCTCCTCTTTATATATCTTTCAATTGATTGTATTAACAAAGGCATCCTCCTAACCTACATCAGCTGAATGGCATATTGTGGAAAATATGGAAAATACAAATTGCATATTCAAATCACCTTGAGAAGTTTAAAGAAATTATAATGCATGTGCTGATGTTTCCTATAAAGAGCTAACATTAACAGGCATGTATCTTGTTTCGCTAAATAGAGAATTCCTTCTAACACCTTAATGAATGAAATTCTGTAGACTGCAAAATATATAATCTGTCAAGAACCTGACAATCCACCTTAGAAAGCATTTCATTAAAGAATCGTAAAAGTTACATGATATCACATTGATCAGGCTGAGCCAGTCATCCCAACTTCAGCAGAGATGAATGATCAAACATAAGCATGGTTGTCCAATCATTCTTAGATGTAGAGAATCCACTGGTCCTTTGTTAGATATAATTTAATTGCACAACACATCTACCTAACTGTCATCCTGATTTCAGTGCATCTTGTCAAGATAATTCTTGAAGGCATTATCCAGTTACTGAGTTAGCTGGTGTCAAAAATGAAAATATGGCTCACAGTGGGGAAGAACCCAAACCCAACAATTTATTAAATTAAAAAAAAAAATACAAAGCAGGAAGCTTGAAGCCATAACAAAATGCGCTGGCCTGAGCTTAATTTTCCCAAATTAATCAAACGTGTATTTTAAAAATATGTTGGAGGATTCCAGCATCCATGCCATGGTTTGATAATTTCCAAATTATGGATTTTAAAACTTAATCAACCCAGGGAATAAGAAAAGACAAAATAACACAACAAAAACAGTTTCTGCAGCTTCCTCATCTGGCGACTCTCCTAATTAGCAAATGTTTATTAAAAATAAACATTTTTCTTTCAAATGCTGTATTTATCAAATAAATTCTGAATGTTTTCACTTATGATAGACATGTTTTTAATTTTCATTGAAAAATCCTAAGAACCAAGTGTTTTAATTTTTCATATAAAATCCTGAATTCATCAATAGAGAAATATTTTGCAAGTATAGGCCCAATTCCTGCCCTCTTCAGCTCAGTCACACAGCACGCCATACATACTTTGATCATTTAATGAGCTAATCCCACGCAGAATGTCCAGCACACCAAAGAACATCCACTCGAAGGGCCTAAGGGAGAGGTAGGAAGTCACTTGACAAATCTCCAAATGGAACTTGTTGAAAATAAAGGGGATTTTTGCCTCCAGAGAAAAACAAAAGCGCATTTTTGTTTCCTCCCTCCATGTCCTTCTGTTTGCCACCCCCACACCCCACAGATGATTCTGCAGGAGAATAAGGGAAGCACATGGATAAGAGAGACCTTTTCTTAGGAGCACAAAAGAGTGAAGTCCTCTTTGAACATACTTCTTTTCTTATCCTCACCCCAATCCTGTTGTTGGCCGTAGAATCAGGTACCGTAAATCAAGGTACAAGTTGGGAATACAGTACATGTGTGTAAGTGTGATAGAGCTAGGAATGGAGAGGCCTGCAATTATAAGGAAAGAAACCTGTTTGTAGGGCCTACATTTCTTTTTTTTTATTATTTTTATTGTTATGTTAATCACCATACATTACATCATTAGTTTTAGATATAGTGTTCCATGATTCATTGTTTGTGCATAACACCCAGTGCTCCATGCAGAACGCACCCTCCTCAATACCCATCACCAGGCTAACCCACCCCCCCACCCCCCTCCCCTCTAGAACCCTCAGTTTGTTTCTCAGAGTCCATCGTCTCTCATGGTTCATCTCCCCCTCCGATTTCCCCCCCTTCATTCTTCCCTACATTTCTGATAATACACTTGGTAAGCGGGTATCTCTCTCTCTCTCCCTCCCTCCCACCACTGGCTCTCTCCCTCTCTCTCTCTCTCTCTCTCTCGTGTGTGTGCATGTGTGTATATATATGTGTGCATATGTATAGAGAGTAAATATACACATACAAATAGCTTTTTGCTCTTGTGTGTGTATATATATATATATACATATACATGTGTATGTGTACGTATATATACATACTTACATAGACTATATAATATATACATAGAGGGTCCTGGGATTGAGCCCCACATCGGGCTCTTTCAGTTAAAAGTCTTAGTTTACTCATCTGTAAAATGAGGTTAATATCAGAAGCTACCTTATAAGGTTGTTGTGACTATAAAATGAGATAAAATATTTAAGTCCATGACAAGGTTTAACATATCGTAGGTGCCCAATAAATGCTATCTTTTAGGAAGCCTCCCAATCTGCTAACAGCTGCAAGTTCCCTGTGGCAATCTCTTCATTAGTTCATTCATTCATTCATTATCTAATACATGCTGTGGGAACATAGTGCTCTGGATATACCTGAGAACACAGCTGTGAACTAGACAAGTCTGGCCTTAATGCTATTGGGTCCTATCATGTGGTAACAAATTACAGCTGATAAGTATCTGGCACATGGGACCTGCGCAATGTATATTAAGCACCCAGCAGGGAGGTGCTAGGAGAGTTTATAAAAAGAGGCTTGATCTGATCTGCAAGAACAGGGGAGAATGCTGTAGGGAAGAAAACTGTAAGCAAAGACCTGAAGGATGAGTTGGCGATTTATGTGGAGACAAGAGGAAGATTGCTCCAAGGCAGAAGGAATTTGTGCAAAAATCCTATAGTAGGAGAAAGCATGGCAAATGGAGAGAGTGCACTGAGGACCAGCACCAGGTAAAGGTGAGGTCCTGTCAGGCAAAGCCTCATAAGCTGCATCAGAGTTAGGGCTTGATCCCAAGAGTAATGGGTAGCTATAAAGATGTTAATCATGAAAATGACCAGGTTTTCATAGTTAACGGATTTCCCTGGTTGAGCATGGAAAATGGGTTGGAGAGGCCAAGACTTTAAGCCCCACAGGGAATCTATTGCATTCCTCTATTGCATTCATCTGGCAGAAGATGGTGGCCCAGACAAGCATGTGAAAGCAGTAGAATGAAGTAACATGGATGATTCCAGGGAAATACTGCCAAATTAAATACAAAAAGGCAAGGTGTCTGGGGCGGCTGGGTGGCTCAGTCGTTAAGCGTCTGCCTTCGGCTCAGGTCGCGGTCCCAGGGTCCTGGGATCGAGCCCCACATCGGGCTCCCTGCTCAGCGGGAAGCCTGCTTCTCCCTCTCCCACTCCCTCTGCTTGTGTTCCCTCTCTCGCTGTGTGTCTCCCTGTCAAATGAATAAAATCTTTAAAAAAAAAAAAAAAAGCAACAACAACAAAGAGGCAAGTTGTCATCTGTTTAGAAGGAGATCCAGGTCAGCCATTGAGAAACAGTTGGATGTCTCTGGAATCCCCTTGCCTGAAGGACTGGTGAGAACCAGAAAGATGTTCTAAAGAACTATCAAGTGGCTGAGATTCAGGGCCCAAGGCAAGACCCCTCGTTCCCATAAAGAGCTGGAGAACAAAGTAAAACACTGTTAGTAAAGTTGGCTCCACCCAGGGGTTTTAATTCAAGTAATGCTAAGACCTGGGCAGGAGAGTGGTCAAGGCAAATTTTAGCCTTGCCTAGATCCCCGTGCCTCTGGCTAAGGGGACAAGGAATGGAAAATAAAGGTTCAGAGGCTCAGATCCTGAATCTATTACTTACTTTAGGCAAGTTGCTTAACCTTTCTGTACCTCAGTCTCCTCCTCTGTAAAATCAGAATAGTAATAGTGCTTCATAGGGTTGCTGAACGCATCGAACGATTGATACAGAGTATCGCCTGGCACATACCAAGAGAAGAGTAAATGTTAGCTGTTATTAATATTTTGACCCATCAACTAATCTGAAATTGCTCTGCCCGAGTCAGAATGAGTTTATGGGCTCAGTGGAGTTGAGCCTGGAGATGGACAGCATCGAGGTCTATCGCTGAGCAGGGAGGGTCAAGCAACACAGACAAAAAGGAAAAGTAAAAAAAAGAGGAACCCAGGTTCAAGAGAGACACCAGCTGTGAAGAGCTAGAAGAAGGATCAGAGCACTTTGCCTTCTGTGACTAAACATTGTTTCTGTTTGGGAGACAGCAGGGGATAAGGGATCAATCTGTGAGTTAAGTCAGTGGTTCAGAGACTATGGGGATGGGGAGACAGATGAAGGGAAGTGGTGGGATGGTCCCTGCATTCTTTTGCATGAAAAGAACATTTAATCTCTTGTAGAAATTGGTTTTATTCCTTCATGTTCCCAGTTCCAAAGCACCTCCAATTACCTTGTATTTTTGCAGCCCATAAAGCTCAAGATCTCAAGCTCATTTTAAAAAATACAATTTTAATCCATTGTAAGAATTTTTGCAAAGGTACTACATGTCAGGGGTCAAATTAGCAAAGGAAGAATGATTTTAGAATAAGTCACACAGTTTTTATTTAAAAGGAGAAAAAGAATGCTTTGATCTGATACTCCCAATCTAGAAACAGAAAACCAAATTTTCTCTCCATTTCCCAGAAGAGCATTTTTCTGCTTTAAAATACTCAGAAATTTAGCATTTGGTGTGTGGCTGGCTTTGCAGCACTAAATAATGACTATTATTGTTTGGAAATGTTAATTAAAATGACAACACTTTCTACAAATCTCAGCAAGAGACTTTTATATCTGCCTTGTAGCTGCAGTTTGTCTTTTGCTTAAGATTCAGAGATAATATCTGGGTGGCATTAAGCTGGATCCATCAACACCCTTGTCACAATAGATGGCTCTGGGGGCTGGTAATGGGCCTCTGAGCCATCCACCCCTGGGTCACTAGTTCAGATGGGGCTGAGGCTAAGAGTGAATGAGACTCATTATTCTCCCAGTGCCATGAAGAACTTTCTTGGATAAATCTGCAGTGTCTGGCCAATTTCTAGGACAAAGAGGATCTAATTACAGTGCTGCATTGCATTAATTAGCTCTATTTTCAAACAATAACAACAGGTCTTTGGAAGTGATGCAAAGGAAATGATACCCATCTGTTTTTTAAGTAATGTAACCGAATCTGTTGATGTTTACTTTCCAGGTTAGCATAAGGCAGAAAATCTGAGAGAAAAGACATTGGCATTATTCTTAGTAACCTACTTAATTTCCTCCACTGCTACTGACAATATTATGGGGAGAAAGGACATAGACTGAAACCAGCCCAAGTAGGATTGGTTAAGAATCATCATTCCCTACCTGGCCAGGATAACTGTGTTGAATGGGAATCATGGTGGGAAGGAAGGAAGTTGTATCCTATGTAATTATTATAGGTCTTTGACATCTGCCTCATTCTGCTCATTTACAAAATGAGCATAATAATAATGGCACCAGCTCCTAGGCTTGTTATGAGTACTGAATAAATTAATGACTGCCACATCTTAGCATATTGCCTGGCTCAATAAACAGATGATGAGGAGGATGTTGTTGCTGCTCATGGTGAGGAGGAGGAAGAGGAGGAAGATGACGATGACAATTGAGCATATTTGACCTATTAGGTCACTTTGTGAATGTGTGGTAGAGAAATTGGTCAGACTAACTACATGGTTGAAGCAAATGTAAAACATCAGGGCACTAAACAATCATAGATATTTTAAAGGAAAGCATGTGAAGGCCTACTTCCCAACTTGAACCGTAGTCATCTCGAAATCACCTACTTCTCACGTTTCCAGTGCACAATCTCCATTCACAGAACATACACATTGTTATCCATCACAGATGCACACACAGTGTGCTAGATTTGGCATACCCCTTGAGTTCTAAGGTGAGTGTGTTGTATAGAAGGAGCACTGAGTTCTTGGTCAAAAGAGCCAGCCATGAATTCCAAATGTGCCACTTGTTTGAGATATGGTCTTAGAATTGTTACAACCATGTTGGGGTTTAATTCTCTAACCTTTAAAATAAGGATCTCCATAGTTATTTGTTATTGGTCACCTGCTATAAATCAGCACAAATGTGCTAAAATTATAAATATTGTTCCTTCAAAATAATGTCGAGGAAAGTGCTTTGTAAACTGCAAATGCAGTAGTCGATAGTTCCACATTTAACAACCAAGGGGGAATACCATGAAGGAATGAAGATTTAAAACATCAGTAGTAATGAAAGTCAATTTTGGCATTTAGCATTCAGAGATAGAAATAAAAAGAACTGAAATTTCTCCTGGTGGATTTCTCTAGAGTTTTAGCCAGAATTCCCCTGAAACAGGGCTTGCATGCAAAAGTGTTATTATGAAGGAAATTTGCCAAGGAGACAGCAGTACGGGAGTAGAAGAAGTGGGACAGGTTAAGGGAAGCAGCCAAACCAGGGTTCAATTGTAGGGGAAGTCTCAAACTCAGCTTGTTCCTTAAGGGAGCTCCAGAGGAGTCCTGACCAATAGAACTTTGTATAATGTTGAACAAGTTCTATATCTGCACTGTATGAGCTTGAAATGTGGCTAGTACGACTGAAGAATTTTTTTTTTTTTTTTAATTTCCTAGGGACTCGTGAGGTTATAATCAGGCTTAGCCAAACCATGTTTTTATCTGGGTGAATAATTCTCAACGGAAAGAACCTGCTTCCAAACTCACTGAGGTTATTAGCTTAATTAAGTTC
The DNA here is from genome assembly GCF_004348235.1 of Phoca vitulina. NCBI lineage: Eukaryota > Metazoa > Chordata > Mammalia > Carnivora > Phocidae > Phoca > Phoca vitulina. Next base: position 9,138 of record NW_022590014.1, read on the forward strand.
CTTGTGGCTGACTGTCCCAAGGCCCCACTTTCTTAACTGGCTCTCAGCTGGAGGCCACCTTAGTCCTAGATACTACCCACAGTTCTCTGCCACATGGCCTTCACCATAGGCCATCCACAATAGGGCTGTTTGCTTCTTCAATGCCAGTAGTCTGCTAAGACTTATGTTACCAAACCTAATCAAGGGAGTATCATCCCATCACCTTTGGCATTTATATTCTATTGGTAGAAGTAAGTTAGAGGTTCTGGTCACACTCGGATGAGACTCTTAAGAGCATGACTCAGCAGAGGCCCTCTTAAGGTGTATGCACAATACTTCCCCATTATAACACTGGGAATTTTTTTAGAGACTATCAAATACACTATTCCATTGAATCTTCACCAAAAAAATACTGTAAATTAGCTAAATTGGGAATTATTATCAATATTAAAAAATGAAGTTAAGCAAGATTAAACCACTTGTCCAAAATGCACAGATAATTATTAGCAAAGGTGAGCATCCATAACTTTGATTCTCTGTCCTGTCTTCTTTCTGCCCCATCATGTTTTCTTACAGTGCTTCCCAAATGTCAGTCACTTGAGAGCCACCTTCACAAATTTTGCCTATCTGCTGGCTGACCTAATACTAAATAGATAATTATTTTTTAAGTAAGTAGTTCATTTTCTTCATATAAATACATTGACCTTAATAACAATATTTATATTGGTACTGAAAATGGAAGACGAGGATCAGTGGCCATAAATAGATGAGAGCAAAAGTTGAATGTCCAGATGTTAAAATTAATAGTATTTGTTTGTGTCCTCCCTAAATCCATATTGCAGGTCTAGTGTATGTCACACAGAGGAACAATCCCTAACAGCTATGTTGAAAAATATCTCAAAGGGCATCCGCCCTCCTGTTCCTAATTACAGCTTACAAGGAGGAATTTTGGGTATATGGCAAGTGGACCTGCCTTCCAAGGAAGATGTGTTCTCTATAAGGTGGCAAGAAACCCAGCATGTGCTCTGGACAATCCTCCTCTGGCCACCTCAAAAAAGCAACAGCGGTGTCTGTCCTTAGGCATTGCTGTGACTTGGGTGAGAGAGCATCAATAAAAGAAAATGCAATTAGCAAATATAATTAGCTCCAACACATTTAGGCATGTCTCTTCTCCCCCTATCTCCACAGTTATACAAAATTTTTGCCTATCAAGCACTGCTTACATTTTGTAGCTTTCCCCTCCCTGTTTTCTTTAGCATCTTTCTCATGACTCCTTCAAGGTACTGGCATTCACAAATTTGGAAACTGGCAGGGAGAAGCCTCCTCCTCGTTCTAATTCTTCCCACTCCCTTTCCACAAACGGTTTGTCCCAATGCTCCCCCTCTCTAGAGATGGCTCTATTTCTGTTTAAATTCTCTTTAAAAAGCTTCCATAACAGTCTTTCATGTCATTTGGTTTTAGTGCTGCTTTTTAATGCAGATTCCCACAACTGTATTTATTACTGAAATTTTATTCCATCAGACTCACCATGTACTCCTAGGAATATGCTTCCCTAAATCAGCATACAGATCTTAAGTTCATATTTTGTCACAACAAATGGTACAGATGTGCTAATTCTATTCTCTTATCTTTACTGACGGGAAGTAAGGTTCATAAAAAATAAATATATATGCACAAATAGGGACAGAACAAATATGCTGCTTTTGTATAATAAGCACATTTGAATAATTAACCAACCCCAGCCAGCTTCTGCATAATTCTCTTACCCACTGAAGAAACCAGGAAAGAAACATTTGCTGGGTTTAAAGAGAAAGGAGGGACACCACAGTATCAGTGCTTCCTATAATGTCAAGAGGGGTCATTTAAATCAAGAATAGTAGTAACAACTGACATTTTCATCGGAAAGCTCCTCTGCATCCATGACATGCTTGTATTTGATCTTTGGAATAACCCTGATAGCATTTGCTCAACATATGACTCTTGAAAAAATCAAATCCTCCATGGAAACCAGCCGAGATAGTGACCTCTGGATGATTATTTGCCACTACTATGAATCTCCCTATTTGCCTATCAGATCTATTACTCTTTGCTTTATCATTTTGGATTGCTGATTCCCCAATCCCAAACCCTGATGTCTACTCTGGAGCATCTATTTATTTCAATGACCCATGTAGATTTTCTTTTCTGGTTTCCTGCCCCACCTCAATCACAACTCTGCAGACTCCTTTAATTTCCATGCTTCCAGGCTCCAGCAAGAATCATATCCTTCATTAGTCTTAGCTCCATGGAACTGGCAGACTAGGAAAACTATCATAACTGCCCTCTGGAAGGATGGGAGCTTGTAGCTATCCATGAGCATGCTTATAATTTATCATTTGACTATGGATGAAAAGATCAAGGCTGAGCTTATAGGAGTTGGTGGCTAAAGTGGGGTAGAGGAAAAGAAAATCAGAAGTAAGGAAGTCTAGGGCTAGCTTCCAAGAGCTTGACAAATAATCTGGATCTTGAAGTCACTGAAGTTGGAAAGGAATTAGTGACAGAGAGCAAGGCAATAAGTCAAATGTAAACCTATAAATTAAAAAGGTTACTAGACAAAAGCAAAAGGGAGGCTACCAAATGTTAAGTTGTAATGGCCAAGAACTTAGTTTTGGTGGAGACAGAAAAATATGCAGCTTGAAAACAGCAAAAAGAAGAAACTATAGACCATAAGGTATGTGCGGTATGAAATAAAAATCAGCTTTGACTCATGAGAACTGCAGGAAACATCTATACATCTGTTCGGGTCATTCTGAGAGGTGGTTGAGAACACAGAAAAGATTGTTGAATTTAGGCCAACATTTTTTGGAATACTTTAAGAGGACCGGAAGATTGAATATGATTATAGTGATAAAGGGTTAAGATGTGGTAACCAACGGGTCTTGGGCTTCCAGAGATGATTGAAGCTAAATTGTATGAGTCATGAAGAAAGGCAAGGAGAAAGGAAATATTGCATAGGCTTTCATTTTTAAAGAGGAAAGCAAAACATCATGACTTCAAAACTCACATTGGCATGGAATTCCTGTTCTGAGCAGTTGACAGTGTCAGAGCCTAAGTTCAGGAGGACCACCCAAGTCTGTGTGAAGCAGTAATGACCATCAGATGGGTGTGGAAGACGGGTGTTCAGAACTGTGTATTTCACTGGTTCTCAAACTGAAGTGTGCAACCAGGAGGGCTTATTAAAAATCTAGAGTTCTGTACTCCACATCCAGAGTTTCTGATTCAATAGGTCTGGGAAAGGCTTGAGAATGTGTAGTTTTAACTAGTTTCCAGAAGCCACTGCTGCTGTTGCTGCTGGTCATGGCATCACCCTTTGAGAACCTCTAGTGTATAGTCAAAGGAGGAAGAATTATGATGGCGTCTACCATTCTCCTGACAAGTAGGAAGCGAATTTATTTTCCTTCTGTGTGCTTGAGCATGGCTGGGTGCTCAAACCATATGTTTGAGCATGCAGTGCAGAACATTTAGAAGGTTACACAGAAATTGCTCACTAAGGTAACCTTTAGGGAGTGGGAATGGAGGGCAGGGAAATGGGAAGTAGGACACAGATCTTGTAAACGCTTCAAAATTCCTCAAATAATCCCTCCAACTCCAAAGGCATTAGTACACTATGTTAAGTCCAGCTCTCTAAAATCCTCATTGGGGCGCCTGGGTGGCTCAGTCAGTTAAGCATCTGCCTTCGGCTCAGGTCATGATCCCGGGGTCCTGGGATCAAGCCCCACACCGGGCTCCCTGCTCCGCGGGAAGCCTGCTTCTCCCTCTCCCACTCCCCCTGCTTGTGTTCCCTCTCTTGCTGTGTCTCTAGCTCTGTCAAATAAATAAATAAAATCTTAAAAATAAATAAATAAAATCCTCATCAAACATGCCTTCCTTCAGAAGTCCTCATTGTCTGGCTCTCAGCTACCAGGCTTCTTCTCTTCTTTCACTATATTAAGTCAGGGTCCCAGATGGACATGGAATTTAACCCAGATATTTCAAATGGAGACACTTTAATGAAGGGACTCCTTCTAGAAATATGGGTATAGTTAAGGGAGAAAAAAGCAGTGTTGAAACACCCAGATCTGAGAGCTAGGGGAAGCCCTGTAGCTGAAGGGACAGGAGAGGAGATTGTGGTTATGAATCCCCAGCTAAGAGTTAGACCTGGAAGTTGTAACCTTTGAGAGTTCCAGCTCCTGCCATGGAAACAGAAGAAAATAACCTAAGCTCTCTCCCCTCTTGACCTCTGATATTGGACAGGTAACTTCTATTGGTCAAACTCAACTGAAAACTAGTCAGCAAGGGGTATAGGTGATACATCCACTGGGGTCAGCCTCCCTTCTTGCAAAGAGTAAGACAGAAATTGGTGGAGAATAGATTTGGGGTGGCAAGCTAAGAATGACCAGCACAATCACCCTATTCCCACGGGAGCATTCACTCCAGCAGCTTTCCTCCCTCTCCTTCATTATCTAGAGTAAGCCTGAATCAAGCTCCCAGAAAAACTTAATGCTATGAACAAAATACTTATGGTCCATATAGTGGCAGTTAGCCCATCGAGTTTCAGATAAAGTTGTCTATCTCTATTTCTGCCCCCGCCACCAATTCTGAAATCTTTGAGGGTATTCTGTTATAAATTCTGCAATACCCGTATCAGTAGCAGAAGTTGAATGACTGTTACCTGCAAGAATAAATGAACAAACAAATAAATGAAAGCTAGGCAAGTTCTCCAAGTTTCATCTCTTAGTGCCTTACTAGCTCATTGATTGTGATTTTTATGAAATACAGATGAATATGGGTGTCTCAATCCATGATTTTTGCTTGGGTTCCTTCTCATAATTCATTCATCTACCAATAGGTCTCAATGCTGAACTTGAAAAATTATCCTTTCTGAACAGAGGAGATTAATAAGCAAGATCCCAAAGGCATTTGTTTGACACAACAGCTGTTTGGAGTATATACTCCATTGGCAAATAAGACATTGTAACCCTCTGCAAGTTTTTAATATCAACTAATGTTCTCCAACAGAACTTTCTGCAATGATGGAAAAGGTTCTGCACCTGCACTGTCCAATATGGTAACCATCAGCCACATGTGGCTCTTCAGGATGTGAAATGTGACGGGCACATCTAGGAAACTGAATTTTTAACTTTATTTAGTTTAACTTAATTTTAATAGCCACACGTGCCAGTGGGTACTATATTAGACTGATCAGATATAGACAAAGCATAACCAGGTAACAGTGAATGTCAAATTCTTATTTGCTCAGCAACAGAGAAAATGTTATAAATATATGATCTGAGTTTAAGTCTCTTTTTTTGCTGGCGTTTAAAAGCAGAGCAGCACAACTTGTTAAAAATAAAATGTGCATTAGCTTTACTCCCGTGCTGGAGATATGGAACTCTTATCTCTAGGAGTCAAGAGAAATTCATTGAATTGGAGATAGGAAGAGTATAATTAATAATATTAATTAATAGTATATATTAATAATAGTATACTATTATACTATAAATACTATAATTATAATAGTATTATAATACTATTTATAATATTATAATAGTATAATAATGTATAATATACAGGGTCCATTATACTTCTCATACTTTTTCTACTTGAGGGCACTCTCTTAGTAATTTCCAAAAAGTCCCTATTAGATTTCTTCCAACTCAGATGAAAATGGATTTAAATCTCAGCTCTATTAGTTAAAATTGTGCTCATTGGCAGATTATTCCACCTTTTCTGCCATGTAAGATAGCAATGCTAATTCCTATCTGTTAGCAATACTGAGCATATCAAACAAGACTATGTATGCAAAATAACTGTCATATTAGATCTGCAATAAATATTTCTTCTTCTTCTTGGAACCTATTCTTGGAAGGATTCTAGGAACTTTCTCTAAGATGACTGCCTACCCCCAAAGACATTTTCCTGTGACCTTAGATAAGCTAGTTAACCTTTTGGAATCAGTTTATCTAATAATGATACTACTATTTTCAGGGATGATTTCTGGATTAGGAATATTATACGAGCAAAGTACCCTGGATTTAGTAGGTGCTCAAAAGTAGCTAGAAAGATATATCAATGTCTTAAAATAATGACATTTTCAAGGAAAAATTCAGTGGATAGAAGAGGGTTAGCCTTGATTCCAAACCTCCAAGGGATTCCTGCCCTTTTCAGAAAAATAGACCAATTTACTTCTGCCAAGTGACTAAAATGAGGCAGGAAGTATTTATTGATGCCTGCTCTCATACTTGATTTCTTCCTCTTTTCCAGCTCCCCTCCCCTCTCTCCAAATAGACAAGGAAACCCATTTTTTGACCTTCTACTCTCCCTAAACTCTATTCTAGTCCACAGTTTAGATCAATAGTCTTTTATATGAAATGCTTTTTATTGAGTTCTAAGTATCTTTGACCCATCCTTTGGACAAAGACTGTGTGTGTTGTGTGTGAAACTAAGTGGTAGTGGAGGAAAAGAGAATATAAAGAGGAATGGGAGGAGAGGGGTTGCTGATGGAAAGTTCGAGTAAAAACTAAGCAGCACTAGTAACAAGCCAAAAGAACAGTAGGTTGAATTTTTCCTTATGTTGAAGGGAAGTCTCAACTTAGCATCCATAAATGATGCTTTTATAGAGGTGATGCAAACACTCAGAATGTTCACCATAGCTACAGAGTAAACTGTTCTATAATAGTAGAGCGCAGACCAAACACATTATAAATCAGTACCACCTAAATATCATTCCACAGACATTTGGGGGAGTCTAACATGTGCCACCTGCAACAGTAGGCAGAGGTATTACAAAGTTTATTTGAACAAAGTCTTTGCCCTGCAAGGGCTCCCAGCCAAGTAATGGAGACACACACATAGATAAGCTACTTACAGACGTGTGATCCGGACCCGCTTACTCAGCAAGAAGAAAGAGCGGGGGAAATGTACCTATCTCTGAGGAAACAGTGTCTGTACTCAGGGCTCAGCCTCATGGTAAAACTGCTAGAGACTACATAAACACATATAAAAAAGGAAATAAAAAACACTTAAAAGTCTACCTCCCAGAGGAACTGTATTAGTTAGCTAGGGCTGCCATGCCAAGTACCGCAGTCTAGGCAACTTAAGCAACAGGAATTTATTTTCTTACAATGCTAGGAGCTGGAAGTCCAAGATTAAGGTATTAGCAGAGTTGGTTTCTTTTGAGGCCTCTCTCCTTGACTTGAAGATGACACGACCTTCTTCCTGTGCCTTCACATGGTCTTTCTTTTTTCTGTGTCTGTGTGTGCTTCTCTTCCTCTTATAAGGACACCAGTCACATTGGATAGGGCCCACTCTAATGACCTCATTTAACTTTACTATCTTCAAATACAGTTACATTCTAAGGTACTAGGGTTTAGAACTTCAACATATGAATTTTAGGAGGATACAATTTAGCCCATAACAGGAACATACATTAATATTTTGGTGTATTTCTTTAATATTACATAAATACAAATTTAAAGTACACATGCACATAAATAGAACTTGTATTAAAATACTTAAAATGTCTATTTTCTTGTAATACTCTATGGCAATTATTTACACATATCTTCAAATATTCTGTGAAAATATAATTTTTGATGGCTGCATAACATGCTTTCATTTATCTGTACTAATTCTCCTATTTAAAATTTAAATTGTATCTGCCTTATCACATTATAAATAATGCTATAATAAAAATGCTGGTGTAGAAATCCTTGATCACAACTGTTATTAGGTCAAATTCCTACGAGTAGAATTGCTGGGTCAAAATTATGCATACTTTAAAGTTCTGGGGTTTGTTTTTTTAACCTATTGGCAAATTATTTTCTGGAAAGGACATGCCATTTCACATTCTTACTAGTCGTACAGATCAGGGCTGGTTTTAAATGTTTCATTTAGAAATACAATGTGAAAGCAGCCGTAATAAAAATAACATCTATGGGGTTTTCAGAGAAGGAATATAGTAAGTCACCAGGAAAGACTACAGTTGATGGACTGCCAGAGAGCCTCTACCCTAATGAATTCACTGAGGTTCAAATACTGGTTCTCAGGGTGGCTAAATAATTTCTTAAATATAATATGGGTTATATGGGGCGCCTGGGTGGCTCAGTCAGTTAAGCGTCTGCCTTTGGTTCAGGTTGTGAACTCAGGGTCCTGGGATGAAGCCCCGCTACAGGCTCCCTGCTCAGCGGGGAGCCTATTTCTCCCTCTCCCTCTGCTCTTCCCCCTGCTCGTGCTGTCTCTTTAGCTCTATCTCAAATAAATAAAATCTTTAAAAAATAAATAAATATAATATGGGTTATAAATGGTTGAGCTAGTTAAGAACCTGGATCTCTATACTGTAATGAGATCTTTGCTGATACACTCATCTCTTGGCCTCAAGAAGCCGATCTTGATCTCCTATTCCAATTCCTTTGAATTTAATATCCACACTTGCTTCCTCCAGTTGCCTTTGATAGGAATTTGTCTCAGCTATCTCTCTGTAGAACCTAAATCCCACTCCTACCTAACCTGGCTCTTATCCCCACAGTGGTTGGTTATGGTGTCTCAGGGGAAGGGATGTTTATACAGACAGCATCCTTGCCTATTTGTTGAATGCAATGCATATTCAAGAGAAAAAATTATTAATGTATCTGGGCAAGGCCAATGTTTTGCAATTTAATTTAAAAGTGAGAATGAACATTCAGAGTAGGTTTTCCTTACCTTACTTACATTATTTACAACACAAAATTTGTGAAATCATTTGACTCTCTATAAGACAGACATCAACTCCCTGCACCTGCATAAAATCAAGAAACATAATATAAAAAATAAAATTGAATCTATTTCAGACTAAGGAAATCAAATATTATTTAAGTTTTAAAAGCATTATGTATGCAAATTTCAACCCAATCTCAGAACTCATCAGTCAAAGGTTAAAACAAGTCGTGTATTTATATATAGAATTGGGGATATAAATACATAGGCTATTCTGAGGCTAATTTAATTTCATTCATTAATTCATTCAGCAAGTTTTAATCAAATAAGAATATATTTTTAGCACTTGTTATCAAGATGAGTAAGGCATTGTCACTGCCCTCAAGTGAGAGGTAGCTATTGCTATAATGGGGGTCAAAGAAATTAGGGCAGAGCAAGGTGATAAGAACAGTAATAGGTATAGGTGAATCATGAGTGATTCATTTGTTTTGGAGCCTTTGGTTGTGAATTGCATGAAGGCCAAGATTAGTGTCTGTTCTTTTTACCGATGTATCCCCAGCACATGGCATAGTGTTCACCCGCTAGGTTAAGATAAAATGACTAGGGTAATCAGTGAAGTACTTGTGTAACAAATGAGAGATATGCTTAATAAATAACAATCATTTATAATTAGCCATAGTAGCTGTCTCAGAACATTACCTTTACCCCGTGACTATTGAAAGATTTCTTGAAACTTAGAAAGGTCAGCATTCAACTTCCAGTTTCCATGTTATTAATTTGATTATTTCTCCTTATAAGAATGAAAACTGAAAGTATATCTGCTTGTTGAGCGTGTACTGAGGGATCAGAAAACTAGCTTAGAGTGCTTCCAAACCTTCTTAAACAACACTGACAGATTCATATTCTCAGCCTACCAATTTCATCCCTATAGTTTTCCGGACTTTCAAGGCCCCCTTCGCATTGATCCCATATCCAACCATGGTAATGATGATGATGGTGATGGTGATCATACCTACCAGGCAGTAGGTATGATCACACAACCTATGAAGTAGAAACTATCATCCTTCCCATTTTACACACAGGAAACTGAGTATTAGAGATGTTCAGAGCCTTGCTCCAAAACTAGTGGATGGAATGGGATTCATATGAAACAATCTGATCAAAGAGACCTAATGCTTTTCTCATTCTAGGGCAGATGCTGACACACCCATGGCTGAATCTTAATTTTCTAGCCACGGACTCTTTCTGTTTGACCTGCTTGGGCCTTTTATTTGTTTGTTTTCTTTCCTTTCCTTTTGTTTTGTTTTATAATTTGCTTTAAAGTATGAGCTTTCAAGTTCACTAGAATTTGACACCAATTCAATAGTTTTATGCCCAGCTGCTTCAAGAATTTGTGTTATCTTTCTGACCTTTCTCTGAAATGCAATTGAATATTTGGAGGCATTCCTATGCCTCATTTGATGAATTTTTTTACCACGTTCATCCAATAAGGAATGGTAGGGCTGGCAGAGGAGGGAGTGAGGAGAAAAACTAGCTGGAATTTGTGTAGTCCTTGCATTGATTCCTTTGTATAAAATATATTTAATCCTTATAAAACCTGAGGTGGGTTTCATTACCCCCACTTTACATGTGAGGATATTAGGCCTAAAGAGTTTAAATAACAAGTTCAAGGTCATAGAATTATTGAGATACATGAACAGATTCAAATCAGGTCTACTGGATTCCATATTTGAGGCTCTTTCCCACATCATTTTCACTAGTGATGAACTCCCTCTCTACTATTCAAACTCCCTGGTTTCATGCCCACATTTTTCCATTCATTAGAAATTATATTCCACATATCTTCTTGTATTAGGTTAAGTTAGATTATGTGGCAGTAATAAATTAACCCCAAAATCTCAGTTTAACTCAATGAATCTTTCTTTTTCATGTTACATAGGTAATGTGGTTATATGGGCGTAGAGGTAGAGAACTGCTTCACATGCTCCCTCAGGGATACTAGCTGATGGAGATTTCCACCACTGGACATGCCACTGGTCACTATAGCAGAGGAAGAGTACTGGAAAGTTTTGAACTTGGTATTATATTCTTTAACACATAATTAGTCATATGACCCCTAACACATAATTAATCATATGACAGGTTATCTTTCTGGTAGTCAAAAATCTCTCTACTTTCTTCTTCCCACACCTAGAACATGCCCCTCTCCTCCCAATATAGAGAACCCAAAAGTCCCGGGGTTTCTAGCAATGCATAATAGCCTTGGCATCAAATTTAGTGGTAATTCTTCATGGTCTAGGTTCCTATTAGTTACATAGATAGGAAATCCACAGTCCTCCAGTACACCACCTAATACAAGGTGCCAAATAGCCACAGTGACTGATTAAAGTTAGAGTCATGCAATGCAGCAGTCAGGTCTGTGCTGCAACACCACTGGGCAGATGTTGTGAAGAACAGCACCCCCAAGGTGAGGGAAGAATTTTCCCAATTTGGCTCTGATTCTGCTTTCTGGTTGGAGTACTCTGATTCATTGTTTTCTATGATCCCTGTTCCCTGGTCCAGGAGGTCCTCTATTGTGCCTTATCCTCCATACCACATACAAAAATGATTGTTGGGGTAATGTAGTCCTTATCCATTAGAAGGTTGTGGCCCAAGATGTGCTAGCCCAAGTTCTTGGTTTCTCTGTCACTCAAAGATGTAGTAGACTTCCTATTTGTTTCCTGTCATTTCCAAATGCAAGGGATACCGCCTTCCCCATTACAAACAGGCCTTTTTAGAAACTTGGTCCTCATATTTGTTACATTTCTTTATCTTCTTGACACCAAAACTTCTGTCTCCTGACAGTTAAAGGTGGGCACGTTGAGTTTGCCTGAAATAGGAGGTAGAAAGGACTTGCTTAATATGAGCTTTGCCCTGAACTATTTAATCAATTGATAAGCTTTCCTGGATATCATATCCTTAATCTGATATTTCTCCTGTGGTACATTAATCCATTGAAGGACTGTGACAGCTGTTTTGAAGGTCATGGCCTTCAGCTAATCTTTCCTAAAGGTTGGAATTGTCATTCAAATTTGTCTTTCTCCATACTGGCAGATCATGCATTTCTGGAATTTTTCTATTTGCTTCTATTTCTATTTGCAACCAGCCAGTTCTTTTGTGGGTTTATCTCTTTCTTTCTCTAATCCCAAGCCAAATGCAGAAAATAACCACAAATACACATTACAATCATTTTGTTTTCCATCGCCTTTCCCCCAGAGATATAGTTCATCAGGTGTACCATCTCCCTTGCAAGTTACTGCAGAGCAGTTTTATCAAATGTTTGGCCAGTGCAGAGCAAGGATGGCTATTACTCCAGCCTGTTTGCTTAGTGACCTTGCCCTTTATCATTTTTAGTTTTTCAGGGGCCACATCCCACCACTGGTACTAATTTTATCAGTAATTAGGACAGGCTAGATAGACTGCATTACAAATTAACCTCTAAATGCTAGCGCCTTCCCACAACAAGTGCCTGTTTCCTTTCCATGCTGCACAGCCAACACGGTTTGGCAGGGGCATGCTGCATGTGGTCTCTCAGGAATCCAAATTGAGTGAAGTCTGCAATCCAGCCTGTCACTGCTACAGGGGAAGAGAGAAGCCTGGAGAATGCATATGGCTCGTCTGTGCTTTAGCCTGGAAGTAATACATATCAAGTTAGCTCAGAACAAGTTATATATGGATCTGCTTAACTGCACAAGTGCTGGAAAGCTGAGAGCACCTGAAATATTTGGTGAGCCTTTCTGTTTCTGCGATGTGTGCCTTCTAAAAATCCAATGTCAGGTCTATGACTTGAAGTCCTGGCTTCAGAATTAATTTTGTGTCCACAAGGAAAATAATATCCATAAAGACTCTTTTTTTTTCCCCCTCTGGTCCCACCCTGCAAATGGAGCATCATCTCATGCAACCTGAAAGCTTGCTTAAAATTCTATAGGAGAATGGAGTTGATTCCTCTCACAGTGAAACATGCCTCAATAAAAATGAATGGTTTTGCCTATACTGTAACTGTAGTGTAGGTCCATTTGACTAAAACTTGAGTACATCCTTAGACATTTTGAAGAATTTCTTCCTTTTAAAGCTGCTCTATTTACTGACATTTCCACCCCCTGGGAATCTGGTTCTCTTGTTTATTAGAGCTGCTAAAATGAAAGTTTGCCACCTGATTAATTTTAATAGTTTAGCCAGAAACCTGTGGATAATGTATATTGGCTGCCAAGCCTGAGATAAATTCTGTTGGCTCTGTTGCAAAGATTTTGGCAGAAATAGTCTGCCCTTTGCAAGAAAGAAGCACAGAGGAGCTGGAGGGATGGAATTTCAAAAGCAAGTATGAAGCAAAAGACTGTTTTGTCTTTCTTTGTGACTTCCCACTGTGGCCAGGGTCTGATAAACCCATTCAGCAATTCCTCTTTAGACCTCATATGTTTTATTTTAGCATTATAGTTAAGGAAGAGATGTAAGCCTTTTGTGTATAGCTGGACCCAGTTCAAAGCGGAAAGACTTCAGAGGTGGCTTGGTGAAGCCAGCTGTAGGTTGTTGTGATTTTTAAAGAGATTTGGACAACTAAACAGCATCTTAAGGCACCAGGAGTTTACAATGGGAGATTTGTATTGGAAGAGATCTCACTGTTGTGTGATTTACTAACCTCTTAGTTTTGTTTTTTGTTTTTGTTTTCCAATGCTGGTTCTTCCTCAAGACCTGCTACATAATTTGCAGGACTCAGTGCAAAATAACAAGGCTGATCCCATTATTCAAAAATCAAGGGGAAAGTATCATTAGAAGTATTAAAATATAAAGTTTTTTCCTTCCCTTTGTGTTTTTTTTTTTTTTTTTTACTTTATTTGCTATTCAATACTAAGGAAAGTTACAATTTTAAATGATTAGCATGGATCTTACCATCCATCTTTATATCGTGAAATGCCACTTCTATATGCAAATATCAGAGCATTTAACTTGTATGCTGAATCACTGAAATTACACAATTCTTATTTGTGGCTTATCCTCAAGAGTGCCTGGAACTGGCAGAAATGAAAATTACAAGCCAGACTCTGGAAGGCTGTCATGAGGGGTAGGGGATGCTCTCAGGCACCCAGGTTCTGCCAGATAATATAGGCCATGTGCACACTTGCTCTGCCTAAGAGCTGCCTGAACTACTTACCAGGCACTGGCCAGGACAGCATCTTGAGAAGTGGAGCCAGGTATCTCCTCTCTCACAGGCCCACCTTCCCAGCCCAATGTATGGGCAACCCCCAAGGGTATTATAACCTGCATACCTGGATGCCCTTGGTACCTAGACTGGAGACAGGTACTCACTACTGAGCTATCAGGGCAAGGACAGTAACCACTAAGCCCTGCCCCTACCCCAAGAAGCCATGGAATATCTGTGTCTCACTCCCATCTATGCTGGGGCCAGAATGTAGCAAGGAAACCAGCATGGGGAAGGAGGCCAGGCAAGGCAGGGGACAAAGATAAGGGGAGCTGAGAATTTGTCCTGGAGAGGCAGTTAGAGGCAGGACCATGTGAGCTAAGATGGTCAGGCTCATGCTCCATTATTCTCTTGGGCTCTGTTTATAAAACAAAAATTCAAAGGTAAAATTATTAAGAATTTCAAGACTGCAACAACAGAAAACTAAACTCTAAGCATAGGTCCTTCTGAGGCCAGGCTCTATCCAACTGCAGTAGACCCCCACAGAGCCAACCCTGTCCTTCATTTTTTAGGATGTGGTCTTCCTGCCATCATTCAGCAGTGCTAGAGTGGTGACCAGCAACTGAGGTTGTGATATGGTGTATGTCAGAATTTAAAGATGAAGAGATGTCATTAAACAAATTGTCTTTAAGAAAATCTACTTTAACCGTCAAAATTAGCCGTCAAAAAGAATGAAATCTTGCCATTTGCAATGATGTGGATGGAACCAGAGGGTATTATGCTAAGCAAAGTCAGTCAGTCAGAGAAAGACAAATATTCTATGTGGAATTTAAGAAACAAAAGAAATGAACATAGGGGAAGGGAAGGAAAAATAAAGTAAGATGAAAATAGAGAGGGAGGCAAACCATAAGAGATGCTGAACTCTAGGAAACAAACTGAGGGTTGCTGGAGGGGAGAGGGGTGGGGGGATGGAGTAACTGGGTGATGAATGAGCACTGGGTGTTATATGCAACTGATGAATCACCAAACTCTGCCTCTGAAACTAATAATACACTATATGTTAATTGATTTGAAAGAAGGAAAGGAAGGAAGGGAGGGAGGAAGGAAGGAAGGAGGGAAATCTACTTTAGGAGAGTAACACACTCTATAAATCTTCAGGTAAAGGAGAGAATAGAACTTTTCCTGCTCATTTGGAATTATATTTGTTCAGTTCTGTGCTATATTTAGGATAGGTAAGTTTATTCAGCAATAAAATTTAACTCTGAAATTTCAGTGGTTTAACATCAAAAAGCTGATTTCTTACTCATAGTGTATACTTATCAGGAGTGAGCAGGGAGCCTTGATCCACACTGTCCTTGGGGTTCCAGGCTGACAGAGGCCCTACTTTTCTGTGGCTGTGCCCTCTGGAACCAGGACCTCTGAAGTCACTGTGGCAGAAGAGAGCAATGAAGGTTTGGGCACCAGGGTTAGGATGATTCAGCCCAGAGGTGGGAAGGCCTCTTCTGTTTACAGGAAATTACGGTAGGTCCATATGACCAAAAGAGGCCTGAGCAATGTGGAAAGGCCCATATTTGGTGAACAAAAGGTACCTCTGCCATGATTTTCCTAACATTAAATGTTATGTCATTTCAGAGGTGATGCACTATTGTGTTCATGGCTGGGAGTTAGACCCAGCTCTCTTGTGGTCAATCTCTTTTCCCTGACAGTTGTGACTATTAGATCTTCTAACTATACTGAGCCAAAGTTTCTTCAGTGTAAAATAGAGATAATAAAGTCCAGGTCGCAATATTATTATAGATGTCTGTGAAAGCCCTATGAAAATTATCACAAGCTATTCAAATAATGGAATGCTATTGTAAATCAGACTGAAAGAAAACCAAAGAGATACATTTATCTTGTCTTAAGCATCAAAATTCTCAAAAGGATATTTAATATATTATTTCTTGGAGGCGTTGAGGGAGAAGAAGTAAATGAGACACTGTATTAGTCATCAATTATCACATACCAAATTACTCCAAAAGTTAGTAGCTTAAACCAACAAAATTTATCATCTCATAGTTTCTGTGGGTCAGGAATCCAGTCCTAGCTTAGCTGTGCCTTTTGGTTCTGCGTCTCTCACAAGGCTGCAACAAAGATCTCGGTTAGCACTATAGTCATCAGACTAGGGAAGGATTTGTTTCCAAGCTCACTCATGTGGTCCTTGGCAGAATTCACCTCTTCCTAGGCAACTAAACTGAGGGTCTCAGTTCTTGGAGCAATTCATATCATGGCATCTTGCTCCATCAGAATGGGTGAAGGAGAAGTTCCAGATAGACAGACAGATAAACAGATACAATAAGAAAGAGAAGGATCAAGAATGAAGTCAGTCTTTTATAACAATCTCTATGTGACACCCCATCACTGTTGCCATTCTTTAGAGCAAGTCTATTCTATTCCATTCTTTAGAAATAAGTCACTAGGTCCAGCCCATACTCAAAGAGAGGGGATTACCCAAGAATTTAAATGCTGAGAGACTGGGATCATTGGGAGACATTCTAGAAACTACTTACCACAGAGATTTTAGTCTACCTTTTCCTTCTTTATATGAAAGAAAAGAACTTATAAACATCCCCTCCCAACCCCAATCTATCACTGTCTTTGTGCAGTTCTGATCCACTCAAGCTTAGCTATTACAACTGTCTCTTAACTACTGTGTGTGGCTGATTTGCACCTTCTCCTATCACCTTCCCATATTTACCATGATCAGAAGGAGCCTTCCAGAAGCATTTATAATTTATTATTTTATTTATTTTTATTATTTTATTCTACTCAAAATTATATGTATCCTAAATGTATTGCAAAGCATTTCCTACATACTAGAGACTTTTCCACCTCCATTTTCTTAGCAATTATCATTTTTTTCTTTGCTAATGAGTAATACAGATAGGATTTGTTTTATCCTTAAAGTATATTTGATTTTTTTAATTTTAATTCCCATATACTTAACACACAGTGCTATATTCATTTCAGGTGTACAATATAGTGATTCAACAATTCCATCTATTATTCAGTGCTCTTAATAAATGTACTCTTAATCCCTTTTACCTATTTCACCCATCTCCCCACCCACCCCTCCTATGGTAACCATCAGTTTGTTCTCTATAGATAAGAGTCTATTTTTTTGGTTTGTCTCTTTTTTTCCCCCCTTTGTTCATTTGCTTTATTTTTTTAATTCTACATATGAATGAAATCATGGTATTTGTCTTTCTCTGACTGGCTTATTTTGCTTAGCATTATACTCTCTAGATCCACCCATATTGTTACAAATGGCAAGATTTCATGCCTGTTTGTGTTTGGATAATATTCCATTTTATATATATATACCACATCTTCTTTACCCATTCATCTATGGATGAACACTTAGTTTGCTTCTGTATCTTGGCTATTGTATATAATGCTGCAAGAAACATAGAGGTACATGTATCCCTTTAATTAGTGTTTTTGCATTCTTTGGGTAAATGCAGAGAAGTTTGATTACTGGATTGTAGGGTAGATATATTTTTAATTTTTTGTGGAACCTCCATACTGTCTTCCACAGTGACTGTACCAGTTTTCATTCCCACCAACAGTGCAAGAGGGTTCCTCTTTCTCCACATCCTCACCAACACTTGTTTCTTGTGGTTTTGATTTTAGCCATTCTGACAGGTGTGAGGTGATATCTCATTGTGGTATTGATTTGCATTTCCCTGACAATGAGTGATGTTGAGTATCTTTTCATGTGTCTGTTGGCCATCTGGATGTCTTCTTTGGAGAAATGTGGGTTCATGTCTTCTGCCCATTTATAATCAGATTATTTTTGGGAGACATTAATTTTTATGAGTTCTTTATATATTTTGGATTCTAACCCTTTATTGGATGTGTCAGTGTTGTGTTTTCGTTTTGTTGGTTGTTTCCTTCACTGTGCAGAAGCTTTTTATTTTGATGTAGTCCCAACAGTTTATTTTTGCTTTTGTTTCCCTTGCCTAAGGAGACATATCTAGAAAGATGTTGTTATGGCTGATGTCAGAGAAATTACTGTCTGTGCTTTCTTCTAGGATTTTTATGGTTTCAGATTTCACACTTAGATCCTTAATCCATTTTATTTTTGTATATGGTGTAATAATGTGGTCCAGTTTCTTTCCTTTGCATATAGCTGGTCCAGTTTTCCCAATACCATGTGTTGAAGAGACTTTTTCCCATTGTATATTCTTTTCTGCTTTGTCAAGGATTAATAGGCCATGTAACTAAGGTTTTATTTTGGGGCATTCTATTCTTTTCCCATTGATCTAGTTGTCTATTTTTGTGCCAGTACCATGCTGTTTTGATTACTTACTTGAAGTCTGGAATTGTGATACCTCCAGTTTTTTCTTTTTCAAGATTGCTTTGGCTACTTGGTGTCTTTTGTAGTTACATACAAATTTTAGGATTATTTGTTCTAGTTCTGTGAAAAATGCTATTGGCATTTTTGATAGGGATTGTATTAAATCTGCAGATTGCTTTGGGTAGTATAGACATTTTAACAATAGTTGTTCTTCCAATCTATGAGCATCTAGTGTCTGCATTTGTTTGTGTTGTCTTCAGTTTCTTTCATCAATGTTTTCTTTCATCAATATTTGAAAGAGTACAGGTCTTTCACCTCTTTGGTTGATTCCTAGGTATTTTATTATTTTTGGTGCAATTGTAAATGGGATTGTTTTCTTAATTTCTCCTTCTGCTGCTTCATTATAGTATATAGAGATTCAATGGATTTCTTTACATTGATTTTGTATCCTGTGACCTTACTGAATTCTTTATCACTTCTAGTAGTTTTTTGGTAGTCTTTAGGCTTTCTACATATAGTATCATGTCATCTGCAAACAGTAAAAGTTTTACTACTTCCTTATCAATTTGGATGCCTTTTATTCCTTTTTCTTGTGTGATTGCTATGGCTACTATATTGAATAAAAGTGGTGAGAGTGGGCATCATTGTCTTTTTCTTGACCTTAGGGGAAAAGCTCTCAGGTTTTCACCACTGAGCATGATGTTGGCTGTGGGTTTTTCATATATGGCCTTTACTATGTTAAAGTATGTTCTAAACCTACTTTCTTGGGGGTTTTTATCATGAATGGATGTTGTACTTTGTCAAATGCTTTTTCCGTATCTAATGAAATGGTATGTTTTTTATCCTCTCACTTATTGATGTGTGCTATATCACATTGACTGATTAGCAAATATTGAATCACACTTGCATTGCAGGAATAAATCCCCCTTGATTGTGGTGAATGATTTTTTTAATGTATTGTTGGATTTCGTTTGCTAGTATTTTGTTGAGGATTTCTGCATCTATGTTCATCAGAGATATTGGCCTGTAGTTCTCTTTTTGAGTAGTATCTCCGGTATTGGAATCAGGATAATGTAGGCCTCATAGAATAAATTTGGAAGTTTTACTTCCTCTTCTATTTTTGGGAAAAGATTGAGGAGAATCTTTTCTTCTATCACCATAGGTGGTAGAATTCACCACCTATAAAGTCTTCTCATCCTGGACTTTTATTAATAGTTTCTTGATTACTGATTCAATTTCATTGTTGGTAGTCCATCTGTTCAAATTTTCTATTTCTTCCTGCTTCAATTTTTGTAGCTTATATGTTGGTAGGGATATATCCATTTCTCCTAGGTAGTCCAATTTTTGGCATATAATTTTTCATAGTATTCTCTTAAAATCCTTTGTATTTCTGTGGTGTCAGCTGTCATTTCTCCTCTTTCATTTATGATTTTACTTGAGTTCTCTCTTTTTTTGATTATCTTGCTTGAGGTTTATCAGTTTTCTTGGTGTTTTCAAAGAACCAGCTCCTGGTTTCATTGATCTGTTGTATTGTGTTTTTATTGTTTGTTTGTTTCTATATCATTTATTTCTGTTCTAATCTTTATTATTTCCTTCCTTCTGTAGGATTTGGATTTTGTTTATTCCTTTTTATTTTTTCTAGCTCCTTGAGGTGTAATGTTAGTTTATTTGCATTTTTCTTGCTTCTTGAGGTAGGCCTGTATTGCTATAAACTTCCCTCTTAGAACTGCTTTTGCTGCATCCCAAAGATTTTGGATCATTTTGTTTTCATTGACTCCATTTGTTTTTATACTTTCCTCTTTATTGGTTGACCCATTCTTTGTTTTGTAGCATGTTACTTAACCTCCATATATTTGTGCTCTTTCCAGATTTTTTCTTGTGGTTGATTTCTAGTTTCATTGTGTTGTACTCAGAAAAGATGGTATAACTTCACTCTTCTCGAAATTGTTTAGACTTGTTTTGTGATCTACCATTTGATCTATTCTGGAGAATATTGCATATGCACTTCAATGTGTATTCTGCTGTTTTAGAATGGAATATTCTGACTGTATCTGTTAAACCCATCTGATTCAATGTGTCATTCAAAATTACTGTTTCCTTGTTGATTTTCTGTTTAAGATGATCTGTCCAGAGTGGAGTGTTAAAGTCCCCTGCTATTATAGTATTACTATCGATCAGTTCCTTTAAGTTTTTTTTTTTTTTTTTTTTAAACTGTTTTAGGTATTTGAATGTTCCCAGGTTGGGTGCATAAATATTTACAATTGTTATGTCCTCTTGTTGAATTGTCCCCTTAATGATTATATAGTGTCCTTCTTTGTCTGTCAAATAAATAAATAAATCTTTAAAAAAATAATAAATAATAAAAATTTAAAAAAGAAGTACAAAATACATGAAAGAAAAAGAAATTAAATGGAGAAATATGAAGAGCCATAATTTTAATTGGATATTTTAACACCCTTCTCTCAGTAGTTGAGAGAGTCTTGTAATTGACATTTTAGAACATTCCACCCAATAGTAGCAGAACACACCTTTTAAAGTTTACACACCTTTTATAGTGTACACAAAAGTTCATAAAAGTAAACCACATTTGGGACAATTTAAGACAGCTGAAATGATACAAAGTATGTTCTTTCACTACAACCATACTAAACTAGAAATCAATACAGAATGTTATCAGAAAAATCCCCCCAAATAATTTGGAAATTAAAACATCTGTAAGTAATCCATAGATAAAATAATCACAAAGGAAACTAGAAAACATACTGAATTGAAAGGAAATTAAAATAAAACATCACATTTGTGGAATGAAGCTAAAAGCACTGTTTAGAGGAAAATCTATAATATTAATTGTATATATTAGAAAAGAAATACTGTTTCAAGTAAATGACCTCAGGTTCCACCTTAAGAAACCAAGGAAAAATGATCATATAAACTCCAAAGCATAAAGAAATGAAATAATAAAGATTTATCTTAAGAAATTAATAAAGTGAAGAACCAAACAGCAATAGAGAAAATAACTAAAACCTGGTTCTCTGAATAACAGTCAGTAAAATTTATTATCTTCTAGCCAAACTTACAAAGAAATTTTTAAAAGATTTTGACATAAATTAAAAGTATTAGGAATAAAAGAGACATTACTACAAATCCTATAGACATTAGAAGATCAGGAAATATCAAATAAAACTTTTTATGCCAATAAATTTGAAAACTTAGATAAAAGGGACATATTCCTTTGAAGACACTAAGTCTAGAAGAAATAAATTGGATGAATAACCTCATATCTATTAAAGAAATTAAATTTAAAGTTAAAATTCTTCCCACAA
Source organism: Phoca vitulina (assembly GCF_004348235.1). Classification (NCBI taxonomy): domain Eukaryota; kingdom Metazoa; phylum Chordata; class Mammalia; order Carnivora; family Phocidae; genus Phoca; species Phoca vitulina. Next base: position 30,667 of record NW_022590014.1, read on the forward strand.
GGAAAATTTCAGTCTGGAATGGTTTCAATGGTGAATTCTACTAAACATATAAGGAAGAAATAATACCAGTTCTTCACAATCTGTACCAGAAAACAGAATAAACACTTCCCAACTCATTTCATGAAGGCAGGATTGCCCTGATATCAAAATCAGCAAAGAAATTATAGTACTTCAAGCCTCACCTTCTCCATGAACTTTTCTCTGCATCCCACTTCACTGTGACTCCATGTGATCCTTAGCATGTAACTCTACCACTGCACTTATTAACTATGTTTACTTGCTTGTCTTGCTGAATAAACTAAAATCAACTTTAGGATAATCATTATATCTCACTGTTACGGACTGAATATCTGTATCCTCTGGAAATTTCATATGTTGAAACCTAATCCCCAATGTGATGGTATTTGGACACAGGGCTTTGCGGAGGCAATTCAGTCAGGAACGTTGACCTATGAATGGAACTGATGCCCTTGTGAAAGAGACCCCAGAAAGCTCCCTTATCCATTTTGCCATGCAGGGATAGAGTGAGAAGATCCCCATCTATGAACCAGGAGCTGGGTCTTCACCAGATATTGAATCTGCTGGCACTTTGACCTTGAACTTCTCAACCTGCAGAACAGTGAAAAATAAGTTTCTGTTCTTTATAAGATGTCTAGTGTGCAGTATTTCATTATAGCAGCCTGAACTGACACTCATATTTCTATCCTCAGCATCTAACAAACAATGCATGTTTGAATTAACAAATAAGTGGATCAAGGGCATGCCAGTACTTAAGAGGCAGGGAATTCCATTTTCATTGAATTGTAATACCATGTTAACTCCACCTTTGATCTACTACCTTTTTCAAAAATCCACTGGGTTCCTCCAAAGTTTCCTAATTAGTTGAATGTTTTGACGAGTTACTATTTATACTTTCCAATCAGTGCTGATTGTCAAATAGATGCTTTGTTTTCCAAATCTAATAAAAGATTCTCTTCACTCTGAGAAAGAAGAACATGATCATTTATGGTACCATGTGTAGCAAATTTGTTATTTTCTTGTACAGCCTCACCTACATCAAGATCATTTTGTAATCATCAACGGTCAAATTCATTTCCTCCCTGTTCTAACTATATCCTTCCAGATATATATTCAAGTCTATTAAAATAGATCTCCTGTTTTGTCACTCTTGTGTTATGATTCAACATGTGCCAGCTATTAATTTCAAAAGCACTGGGGAAACACATAAGACTTCTTCACTCTCCTTTTTGTCCCTGCAGGGTTCTTACAAATGAGCTGGCTTTATGCAGTGCAGGCTAACAGTCTCATTTGGAGTTGAATACTTCATTATGGAATGATGCAAGTTCCCCAAAATTGTACTTGGGTGAAAAATAATTTCAGTGGAAAATCCCCTTAGCTGTTTTAATGTAAGGTAATGCCAATTGTATGTCAAAAACATAATAAAATTTAAAAAAAAAGAAGAAGTAGGTTGCTCACTAACACAACTAATATTATATGTAAACAGAGATAAAAGGATTCGTTACTAAGACTTGAAATATCAAATTTAAGTAGTTTTCATTGATTCTCTCTCAAAGACAAAACATTGCTTCCTTTTTTATTCCCTAGAAAATGAAGTAGCCTTTTTATACCTGTGTTTATCTTTCATATGTGACATTTTAATAAATGCTTAAATGTTAATTCAACAATCATTCACCATCTAGTCTATGCCAAACACCCTGCCACACATAAGCATACATACATACAGATCACACAGTTTTTGCCATAATGGAATTTACTGTCTTGGTTTTGACCTCTATTGACCACCATTAGTTCAATATAAATTAAAAAAAAAAGATATCGGAGTATGTTGTCACACAGTTTCTGAAACATTGGGCAAAAAAACAAAGTACTAAATAGTAAGTAAGAAATAGCATCCTAATAGCAGTTTTGCCATCAAATAACGGTGTTAAGTCCTAGGAATGCCTTGTATTAGAGTAATTATGGCATTAATAAAAGTAATGGAAAGATAGGAGTAATAGTAGCAATAGCAGAAGTAGTAACCACTTCCATGTCTTCACCAATTACCAGATAATAGATCTTATAAACAAGGACTTGTATGTGAATCAACACATTTGATTTTCATAGTCACACTAACAGGTAGATACGACTATTATCCCCAATTTACTGTTGAGGACACTGAACATTAGACAGTATCAATGCTCACAGAGTCCACAGATCCATAGCTAACACCTAGTCAAGTTGGAATTGAGAATCTAAGCCTGGTATTTCGAAAGCCCACCTATCCTAAGTGGGATTTAGAAATAGGCAGAACCCAATTAAACTCAGTTTTTATCACTTCCTACTCAGTGACTTTGGAAGTTTCTTTGGGGGTTAGAAATGCTTTTCTATAAAGGGCCAGCTAATAAATATTTTAGGCTTTGTGGACAATATGGCATTTGTTGCCCTCAATTCTGCTACTGTAAACAGAAACCAGCCATAGACCATAAGTAAAAATTTAGTTCCCAAAATAGGCCAACCCTTGACTTATATAATTTTCATATTTTTTGTGTGTGTATAAAATGGAGATGATCATACTTTTGTGGGATTGTTGTAATTACTTTAAACATGTAAAGAATGTAGTATGACAAATTTTAGGTGTTTAATGATGCTATTATTTTTTAAATTGTTTAGCTGTTTCTTTTCATTCTAAGCCACAAAATGAAGGTGACGTATATTTTTGCCTTTCAATAAAAAGTTCACGAAAAACAAAAAAAAAAAAATCCCTTTAAAAATATAATACTGAGGGTGTATGTGTGTGATATGCTGTTATGCAGAGATGTATTAATTTATTCAAATCTGAGGAGAACCTGCAATGCATGAAATCTATTAGGGGCTGGAAATGCAAGTATCTGATAAACATGTACTGTTTTTACCACATATAGCAATTCTATTAGGGAGTATCACTTGTGTGCAAATAGCTACCCAAAATTGGAAGATATATTTTCTATTAATACTACTGTAGGGGGCGGAGCAAGATGGCGGAGGAGTAGGAGACCTGGATTTCGTCTCCTCTCAGGAATTCAGCTGGATAGGGATCAAACCATTCTGAACACCTACAAACTCAACAGGAGATCGAAGAAAAGAATAGCAACAACTCTCTGAACAGAAAAGCGACCACTTTCTGGAAGTCATATTCTATCCCTTCATAGTAGTTACCCGTAATTTTGGCATATATATATAAGTTGTTCTCTCTTTAAAATCTTGAGATAGTTTCTTCTAACACATCAAAATATACTCTAAATCTCTAGTGTATGGTTTTTTCTACTCCCCTGCCTGATCACATTCTCTCCCTTTTTTCTTTCTTTTTTTTTTTTTTAATCCTCTTCTTTCCTTTTCAAACAACTTATCAAATCCTTTTTTAAAATTTTTTATAATTTCTATCTTTACAGTCATATTCCATCCCTTCATCATATCAACCCTTATTTT
>NW_022590015.1:0-33882 GCF_004348235.1 Phoca vitulina
ACAGGTGTATGGATATGTATTGAAATACAGTATTACTGTTTTCTATACGAAATGTTTGTTGAGATTTATCTTCATATTTACTCCTTAACTTCTCTGCCTCCTCAACTTTCCATATGGGGTCATTTTCCTTCCTTCTGTCTGAAAAACATCCTTTAGGACATTCTGTCCTGTTAGAGGTAACACCTTCCAATTTTTGTTTGCCTAAAAATTACTTTATTCCACCTCATTCTTAAAAGATATTTTTCCTCAGGAATAGAATTCTAGGTTGAGCCCTTTTGTCACAGTAGAGGGCATCAGGCCACCAAGGTCTGACCTCCGTACGGTCCGGTGAGCAGTTGGCTGTTCATCTTTCTGTTTAATGCATGCTTTTAAGTTTGTTTCCTGTGTCTTTGGTTTATTCCAGTTTTACTATGGTATGTTTAGGTGTGGATTTTTTTTTTTTTTATAGTAATGCTGCTTCAGATTCTTTGGGCTTTTAAATTTGTGGGTCTGTATCTTCAGTTTGGGTAAATTCTCAGCCGTTGGGCGCCCTCATTCTCTTTCTCTTTCCTTCTGTGACTCCGGTGAAGGTATATTGGACCTTCTCACCATAACCCCTGTGGTTAAGTAGTAACCTTAACCTCTCACTTTCATCCCTTTGTCCCCCCCGCCCTGCCCAGGCTTCACTCTGGATATAACTTGTATTTCAGTTCACCAAGTCTCTCGTTAGCTGTGTAATCTACCATTAAATAGATACCCTATTTTTCAGTTAGAGACTTTCCATTTGTTTCCTTTTTTATAGTATGCCAAATATGTCTCTTTATTTTGCTTAAACATTATTTTAAAAGCTGTATCTGATGACGTCTGGCAGGGGCTCTCTCTGATGCTGATCTGTGAGTGTGTCACCAATTCCCTGTATTAGATTCCCGCTGCCCAAATACTTAGAGTGGTTTCTGTTTTCCTAGTTGGAATCTGACTGATACACTGCTATCTGCCAAGCTCTCAACCCTGGGCCTTACAACTTTCTACAAATTTTTTTTCACTGCCTAAAGCTCTCCTTTATATGTTGTTAACTTTCAGCAAAAGGGAACTTGATTCAGGAGCTACAAAGTTTGTGGTCTAAAGCTAGGAGTCTAAAGTGAACACAAACTGGAAAAAAGAATCCCTTCTCAAAGACTCCTAGGCTTAGTAAATAATTTTTGGATAACATTTTTTGGGGGGAACACTGCCGTCCTCCCAATTTTGTTTCAGTTGGCCTGTCATCAGGCAAGTTCCCTTTCTCCTTCCACAAAACAATATCTGAGATACATATGTTAGTTATTTACTAATAGTTAAGTCATCTTGAAGCTGTTTCAATTACATATTTAAAAATTTTCAATCAAAGTCACTTATTCAAAAAAAAAATGTTATTTCTTAGAGCCTGTCGTCTGAAGATACAATTAAAACAAAACAAAACAAGACACTTCAGTGAGCACAAACCTTGGAGCTCCTAGGTTCCAGCTTCCTTATCAGGAGGGTTTTTTTCCTCTAAAAATAAAGATAAAAGTATGTTACAACAGAAATACTATAATAGCAATACTCTAACATTTCTTCCTGTGATCTTACTACCCTCCTTCCCATCAAAAAAAAAAAAACAAAAAACAAAAAACGTTTTTTTAAGCTACTTTTAAGAGGAAGAGTTACATCATTCCCCAGTTCTGCTCTCACTTCCCCCCACATCTAGAATCTTGGATGTTACCTAGTTTATTCTGTCTGGAGAAATGCTGACTAGTGGGGCTTTGAGGAGCAACCTCAGGGCCTTCCTCGCCCCCCAGCCCCTTAGCCCTCTCTGAAGTCGACTGACCCTCTCGTGGCCTGTGCGGAGATCTGCCCTTGGGCACACCAGCCCTCGACTTCGACCACTCTCCAAGACTAACAGTGCCTTAGTGCCTAATCAGTCAGGGGGAGGGGACAGCAGACAAACACCATCCTAGAACTTCTGCACAGAACATAGTCTTGATGACTAAATGGGGCCTCCATCTGGGGATCCCTGCTCACCTCTTTTAGCCAGTCCCGACCTGCAGTATTTCAGGTGGGCTGCAGACTGGCGTGAAGGTACCAGAAACACACCCATTGTAGGGTTAGAATAAGTTCCTCATTTAGTTAACCAGCTTCAAAATATTTTTTTAAAAGATTTTATTTATTTATTTGTCAGAGAGAGAGAGAGAGCACAAGCAGGGGGAGCGGCAGGCAGAGGGAGAAGCAGACTCCCTGCTGAGCAGGGAGCCCAACGTGGGACTCGATCCCAGGACCCTGAGATCATGACCTGAGCCGAAGGCAGATGCTCAACAACTGAGCCACCCAGGCGCCCCAACCAGCTTCAAAATCTTATCAGAAGCAAGATAGCATCTGGGCAGGATTCAGCACATCACAGGGATGTTCACCTTGGTGCCCAGGGTCCCTAAGCAGCTAGGATCTGACCAGATCTGGAGGTGGTTTTGTTTTTTTTTTTGGTCAGGACACAACCATTTTAAACTCAAGATAACATAACTGTTTTGGAATCCAAACCAATAATCTGTGCAGTTATACTTTCAAGAATTTGAACAGACAAGAGGTTCTCACTGGTCCTGAACCGACCCAGCAGCCCCAGGAGCACATGAAGGGAAGTCTACTTGAGATGGCGCTTCGCACTGTTCAAAGGGGGCACTTTTGCTTCCAAACTTTTGCTTTTGATTTTTCATGCATTAATGTGGTTGCTCTCCTTTCTGCAAAAGGACATAGACATCTTTTGCATTCTTTCTAAGGGCTTCCTAGTAACTTACTGTATAGTTATACCATAACTGAACCAGTTCCCAGTGATAAACGTTTGGGTTGTTTCCAGTTTTTTTGCTAGTATAAGCAGTTTTGCAATAAAATATATTTTCTCACCCTTACAGAAATTTATCTGAAGGATATATTTCTTTTTTTTTTCTTTTTTTTAGAATCATAAAAATTAAACTTTTTTTTTGGTTTTTTTAAAAAATTTTTATCTGACTATAGTTGACACACAATGTTACATTAGTCTGAGGAGTACAACATAGTGATTTGACAAGTTTATACCTTATGATATGCTCACCACAAGTATTACCATACAACACTATTACAATATCATTGGCTATATATGAAGGTTACATTTCTAAAGACAGAATTGTTGAGTCAAAATTTGCCTTAAATTTTTGATAGTATAAACTTGCTATCCAAAAATATTGCAACAACTTATACTTCCAACAGTAGTGTATAGAACTTTCTATTTCCCCACACCTTCACCAACACTAGGTATTACCAACATTTTTCATCTTTGACAAGCTGATATTTGAAAAATGGTATATGCTGGTTTTTTTTTAAGATTTTTTATTTATTTATTTGACAGAGAGAGACACAGTGAGAGAGGGAACACAAGCAGGGGGAGTGGGAGAGGGAGAAACAGGCTTCCTGTGGAGCAGGGAGCCCAATGTGGGGCTGGATCCCAGGACCCTGGGACCATGACCTGAGCCGAAGGCAGACACTTAATGACGGAGCCACCCAAGCGCCCTATACTGGTTTTTTAAATCTTGAAACTGTCTCAAAGTAAAATGGAAAGTACAATATAAAACTCCTTTTCTTCCTGAACCATTTGAAAGCTAAGTGGCTGACCAGACACCCCATCACCTTTGAATACTTTTAGTGTATATTTCCTACAAGCAAGGATCTTCTACATCACCACCATAAAATCATCAAAACCAGAAAATTAACATTGACTCAGTACTACCATCCAATGTCCTGACCCCATCCAAGTTTCTTTAATTGTCCCAGTAATGTCCTTTGGAATAAAAATATTCAGTTCAGAATCCTGCATTGTTAACTTAGTATTTGCATCTTTTTGGTCTCCTTCAATCTAGAACAGTGCTCCCATCCTAGAACAGTGGTTCTCAAGCTTGCACAAGTGTCAGAATCATGTGGTGGGCTTGTTAAAACACAGACTACTGGGTCCTAGAGGTGATTTAGGGAGTGGCTAAGAATTTGCAGAAAATTCTCAGTTGTTTCAGATTCTGTCGGTCCAGGGACCACATTTTGAGAACCGCTGTTCTAGAGCCTCTTTACATTAAAGTCCACCAGCCTGACTGGCCCCTGATTGCTCATGCATCAGTAGGCTTGTGCACAAGGTGGAAGGTGAAGACGTAGTCTTATTTTCTTAGAATTTAAAATAATGCCCAGTGATGGGTATTAAGGAGGGCACGTACTGCATGGAGCACTGGGTTTTGTATGAAAACAATGAATCATGGATCACTACATCGAAAACTGGTGATGTATTGTATGGTGACTAACATAACATAATAAAAAAAAAAAGAATTTAAAATGATGCTTCCTACTACCAGTTGGTCGTGTTTTTAAAAAAGGAAGTACTAAATGTGGTTGTATTAGTTTCCCATTGCCACAATTTGGTGGTTTAAAACAACATACATTTATTATCTTAAGAGTTCTGGAGACCAGAAGTCCAAAATGGGTACCTCAGGCCTAAGATCAAGATGTCAGCAGAAGTTGCATTCTTTCTGGAGGCTGTAGAGGAGAATCCATTCCTTGTCTTTTCTAGCTTCTACGGACTGTCTGCATCCTGCTCATATGGCCCCCTTCCAACTTCAAAGCCAACAATGGCCAGACAAGACTTTCTCATGATGCATCAATTTTGACTCCCTCTTTTACTTACAAGAACCCTCATGATTACATTGGGCCACTGGGATAATCCAGAATAACACCCTCATTTCAAGATCCTAAACATCTGCAAAGTCCCTTTTGCCACGTGAGGCAACGTATTCACAGATTCTGAGGATTAGGACATCTTTGGGGTCCATTACTCTGCCTACCATAGTGAAGACCACTAGCTGTCCACCAAACTCTGTCCTTCCCTTCTAGGGGCACACAGCTAGACTACATTTTCCAGTCTTTTTCTGCAAATGGGTGAGGTCTCTCAAAAGGAAGGTGAGTGTAAGTGTGTGTTTTTTCCATACCAGGTCTGCAAGAACCTCCTTTGCATGCTCCTCCTGTTCTTTCTGCTTCCTCGGGACCTTAGAGGACGGGGGGCCTGGGTAACCACTGACCTGAATACCCATCCTGGACTATTAAGTGAGCAAAAATTAAAATTCTGTAGCACAGACACTACATTTTAGAGCCTTGCATTTTGGGTCTACTTGTTTTAGTAGTTGACCCTTCAGTAGTCAGTCAATCCTAACTAATACATCAACAAATGAGAATATTTCTTCATAGGCCTTTGACTCCTAATGCCCATATTTTATAAGACCTAAGCCTCCTACTTCTCTAAGAAGACCAGGGTCCTCTGAAATAGGCAACCATAGTTTTTCACCTCCTCCCTTTGAACATTTATTGGACAACAGGTACAGGGCAGGTGATGGAATGAATGCCTGTGGAATGCCTGCCTCTTTTGTCTTGCTGGGCATACTTTCCTTTCTCTCTTGTTGCCTTTTTAAACCAGGGCTCCTTCTCCAACTCTACTGCCCTCACCAGCTTCTTCAGCTTTCTCCTCTCCACTGGCACTTTAGCTTCCGCTTTCCAACCTGCTGGCCTTGACCCCAGTGTTGAGTCAGCCTTGCCTTCGCTCTGCTGAGCCAGCAAACCACTTCTCTATTCCTCTGCCTCTTTCCACAGTCAGACTCCACATGAGCTGGGGCCTCATTTTGGTAGAAGTCCAGAGATGGGAGGGAGCGGAGATTGACCTGGTCTGGGGGCTCAGGGAAGGACACAAAGAAGAAGCAGTGTTCTAGCTGACAGCTGAGGCTGAGGCTGAGGCTGAGGCTGAGGAGGCATTAGCCGAGCCAAGGAGGAGGAAGAAAGTTACAGGCAGACACACTACTAGGAAGAGGCTGCACCACAAATACACGTGGTAACTGGGGTGGGTCAAGGACGTGTGTAAAAGAAGGAAAGTGCTCCAGGGACAGGGCAGGGGTTGGAGCTGGGGTGTGGAGAAGCGTTGGGGAGCGAGGTGTGCTAGGCAGGGGGCTAGAGCTCCAAAGACAGCCTGGATAGTCGCCTCTGCAAAGCTCTGCGGCCTGCCAGGCCCCGCCCCCCCGGCCGTGCTCTTCAGTCGGAGCTCAAACCCACAACCCAGCCAAAGCAGTCGGGGGCCTCCAGAAGTGTGACCTGGGGTCTGCGCCCTGCTCGGCCGCTCTAGGAAGCTTGGGGAACCGGGTTGTGACTACCAGCCCGTTCTAATTTGTAAAAATGGAAGGACGACCGAGAAGATGGGTGATGGCCACCAAGGCTCCTTGTCTCCCAGCTTGTGCGGGGGTAGATTTCCATCTCAGCGGAGGAGCTTAGGAGAAGGCAGGGATGTGTGGGGCTGCGAGCAGAGAAGCCCTATTCAGTCTCCCTATTCCAAGGGCCGAGCTGTTCTGGGGCCCACCCACAAAGATCCCAGATATGGCAGTGGGGGGAGGGGGCTGTGAGCCCTGCAGAACAGCTCTTGGCACATAAGCACTTCGTCCAAGCCCTGCATTAGGAGACTGGAGCAGACGCTAGCATAGTTTCCAACAGGTCAAGGCCGTGTCGCCGGGACGTCTCCTCCAGCCCCCTGAAGCTCCTGCGTGGGACAGCTTCCAGCTCTTCTAGCCAACACGTGAGGATGAGGGCCCTGCCTCCCCGGCTCCTTAGGAGGGTAGGAGCCTGGCTTCCGTCAGCAGCAGCTAGCAAACCCAGATGGCCTAAGCCCGCACGTGTATCTTTCCACTCCGATTCTGCTCGCCACCCCTGGTGACCGCACTCAGAGCAGGATGGGATTTCTCAACGTTGGGATTCTTAGTTTCTCCGGAGATGGAGAACTCTTTGGTATGAGTGTGGGAGAGGGATCGGGCGGCAGAGCCGATGAGCTTCATGTGTGAGGAGGTGCGGCCTGGCTCTGGACAGTTACCTGCCCGCTTCCCTCGGGTTCTGCTTGTCAGACGTGGTGGCCAGCCCCGGGGCGTAGCCAGTGCTTCTGGCTAAGTCATTTCATTGATTTGAGCTTCCCTTCCGCCTCGGCACACGGGTCTGTAAAATGTTTGTGTGTAGAAACTTACTTTTTTTTCAGATAGAAATTTAGATAGTGCTCTCAAACAGACGCAAGTAAGGCTTCTTTCTTAGAGTGGGGGGTTGGGGGGTTGCCCGCGGGTCTGACAGGCTCTCCAGGGGGAGCTGAATCACCTCCCAAGAACCAGGTAGGGCAGAAACTACCGACCACTGCCAGGCACCGGGCTCACCTTCTTCGCTGAGCAGGCTCGGGCAGGGCACCTGTTCAGCTTCCCTCAGGCCTCTGGCCAACGCCATGTGAGCAGAAGTAAAAAGGCAACTCTCAGGTGATTCCCTGAAAAGAAATCTCGTAGTCCTCTGCTTCCTTTACTTCTTGCCCCTGGCTGGGAAAGGGGACAGCTGGAGTGGCTCTTGAACCCACGGGTAGATACCACGTATTGACGATGTGAAACCAACACGTCAGCATCAGTGACCTTGGAGAGTCGGTGTCGTTAAAGCCAGTGTGTCTGGGTCTTTCTGGAAAGTGGCTCAGCCAGTTGCATAACCAGGAGACCACGGCTCAAAGGACGAGTCTGATAACTTACACGTTCCCTACTCTCAGCCCTCAGCCATGCTCAACGTGTGGAAGGCCATTTCACTTATGTTCACATGTGTTCCCATGTGGCTTTGGCCCACTTTTATTTTGTTATTTATTTTATTTTATTTTATTATGTTATGTTAGTCACCATACAATACATCATTAGTTTTTGATGTGGTGTTCCATGATTCATTGTTTTCATATAACACCCAGTGCTCCATGCAGAACGTGCCCTCCTTAATACCCATCACCGGGCTAGCCCATCCCCCTTCCCCCCTCCCCTCTAAAACCCTGTTTGTTTCTCAGAGTCCATAGTCTCTCATGGTTCATCTCTCCCTCCAATTCCCCCCTCATTTTTCCCTTCCTTCTCCTAATGTCCTCCATGCTATTCCTTATGTTCCACAAATAAGTGAAACCGTAGGATAATTGACTTTCTCTGCTTGACTTATTTCACTAGCATAATCTCCAGTCCCATCCATGTGGATGTAAAAGTTGGGTATTCATCCTTTCTGATGGCTGAGTAATACTCCATTGTATATATGGACCACATCTTCTTTATCCATTCGTCTGTTGAAGGGCATCTCGGCTCTTTCCACAGTTTGGCTATTGCGGACATTGCTGCTATGAACATTGGGGTGTATATGGCCCTTCTTTTCACTACATCTGTGTCTTTGGGGTAAATACCCAGTGGTGCAATTGCTGGGTCATAGGGTAGCTCTATTTTTAATTTTCTGAGGTACCTCCATACTGTTTTCCAAAGTGGCTGTATTTGGCCCACTTTTAAAAAACTTCCTCAACACCCCCCCCCATAAAGAAGTCTGCAGGTTTGTTGAATGAGAGGATCAGAAGAGTTGGTTTATCATCCAATCAGGCATCAATGTAGATGCTAATTTCTGAAATGGTGTAAGAACACAAAGGAAATTAGTAGAAAATCTGATTTCTATTTCCTTTTCTTCTTGCATCATTTCCTGCTAGCTCCCACCTTTCTTTCTTTATTTATAAGGCGAATTTTCCTCACTCCTCTTTCCCCTTGGATTTTCCCTGGAGTGCCTACATAAGTTGTTCAAACATGTGACATCACGTGGGTCCTCAGTGACGGCTCATGGAAAAGTAGGACATAGCTGGCTGATGGTGATTGAGTACCAGGAGATGGTGACACCGCACGAGAGCAGGGACCTTCCTGCTGAGACACTGCTAAATCTCAGGGAAAGCGGAAAATGTCAAGAGTCACCTCCAGGTAAGAAGCAGCTGTAAAAAGAAATGTAAAGTGTTTAGCAGACTTTCTTTTCAAGTTGAACTGTTAATAATTGCCGTCCTTTATGAGTCAGCCATAGGTCTAGGAGTCTCCCATACACAGCATCTAATCTTTACAGGATTACTCAAGGTGAACATTCTTATTCACACTTTACAAATGAGACTGGAGTTCAGAGTAAGATTAGGGATTTGAACCCAGCCCTGACCCTTCCTCCCCCCCCCCCATACCACCCTTCCTTCCACTTCAGACAAGAAATATAAAGTATTAAAAGCTGGCCTTGGAGGATGTGATTGATTTTATGTGTTGTTTTAGCTGGCCATGGTGCCCAGATATGTGGCCAAACATCCTTCTGGATGTTTCTGTGAGGGTGTTTCTGGATAAGAGATTAACGTTTACATTGACAGATGAAAGCAGATTGCCCTCCATAATGGGGGTGGTCCTCATCCGATTAATCGGAGGCATGCGTAGACCAGACAGACTGACCTCCCCTGAGCCAAGAGGAATTCTGCCAGCATTGAGCATTCAGACTTCAACCCCAGCATCAGTGCTATTCCTTGGGTCTCCAGCCTGCAGATTTTGGAGAAAACAGTGTTCTCAGAGATCAGTGCCGGTAGATTACAAACTGAAAGAACCAGAGAGGAAGTGAAGTTGATTTGCTGCTCTAGGCGGTACTAGACTGCTTTCCTGCGTCTTCAGTGGTTTCTCTGTGAATGGCACAGGGGGTAGTGAGCTAGGTAAAGAGGCTGAGGCCAGACTAGTGTCCTCTCCCAGTTTGTAATCGCGCATCCGCAGTGGAGGTCCTCTTCCTGGGCTCGTAGGGGGACGGCTTTCCCCAGGCTCCTTTGCAGGTAGGGGTGATGATGTGACCGGTCAATGAAAGGTGGGTGGTATGATGTAAGCTACTTCCTGGCTTGGCCCACAAAGTTTTCTGTAGACCTCCAGCTCTCTCTTCGCCTGTTCCCGCCGCCTGGGAAGTTCATACTCAAAATGAGTCGACTAGAAGATGGAGGAGGGTCACCTGCACCATATTAGACATTGTATGAGCAAGAAATAAACCTTGAAGCACATCAACTCGCTTCCTAGGCTGGTCTGTGCTGACAAAGGCAGCATCCATTAGCCTCCATTGGTCAGAGGAAGCTAGGCTGCTGGAACAAAGGGAGTCAATGATGCAATGTTGTTAAAACAGAGCAACCGACTGATCTGTTTGCACAAGCTGGGCCAGTGTGATTATTTTTGCAGGTGTCTCAGTTTGGATGATAAATTATAGGGACGCCCTATTTAAGGAAAAAAGAACTTTAAATCTCTCTCACTTCCCAATCCAAAGTGAGCACTGTTGCCTGGCAGCTCTGTCCTCTGCAAGCTTCAGGGCACTGCTGTCATCTGGATGGTTGGAGCTGAGCTGCTGCCATGCTGAGGCTGTCATCAGCGATTTTTTTTTTTTTTTTTGAGAGAGTGAGAGAGAGTGAGTGTGCTCAAGGGGGGGAGGGGCAGAGGGGGAGAGAGAGAGAGAGAAAATCTCAAGCAAACTTCATGCCCAGTGGGGAGCCTGCCATGGGGCTTGATCTCATCACGCTGGGATCATGACCTAAACCGAAATTAAGAGTTGGATGCTGAGCCAACGGAGCCACCCAGGCGCCCTGAGGTTTTGACTTTTTTTTTTTTTAAGATTTCATATATTTATTTGACAGAGAGATAGAGAGGGAGCACAAGTAGGGGGAGCGGCAGGCAGAGGGAGAGGGAGAAGCAGGCTTCCCGCGGAGCAGGGAGCCCGATGCAGGGCTCGATCCCAGGACCCTGGGACCATGACCGGAGCCAAAGGCAGTCGCTTAACGACTGAGCCACCCAGGCACCCCAATGACTTTTTGACTTTTTAATCTTCTGATTCCCATGGTTAAAGAAAGACCAAAGTGGAGGCCACAGTTTGAATATACCCCTAGCCCAAGCACTCTTAGTCATGTAATTGAAACATAAAACTGTCCTGATTTTTCAATAATGCTGATTCTGACCTTAACCAAAATTAAGCTTCCTACTCACCTACACACACTTAAGCTAGAAGGAATATCAGTTTCTAGAAACCAATCACAAGAGAAAACAATGTATTTCCTCATGCTAAGTTGCCCTGGAACAGCTGAGAGGTAGGCGATAACCACTTCTGGTTTGAAGTTGTCTTGTTCACGAATAGTTTGTTTTCTGGCTCAATAAAATATTCATATCAAGTAAGTCTCTCTGGATTTTTCTCTTGACACCATTCTAGACTGTAAGCACAAAGAGACCAGAGTCCAAGGCTTTTTGTTTCTTTTTTATTGTTATGTTAATCCCCATACATTACATCATTAGTTTTTGATGCAGTGTTCCATGATTCATTGTTTGTGCATAACACCCAGTGCTCCATGCAGAATGTGCCCTCCTCAATACCCATCACCAGGCTAACCCATCCTCCCACCCCCTCCCCTCTAGAACCCTCAGTTTGTTTCTCAGAGTCCATCGTTTCTCATGGTTCGTCTCCCACTCCGATTCCCCCCCTTCATTCTTCCCCTCCTGCTATCTTCTTCTTCTTCTTCTTCTTCTTCTTTTTTTCTTTCTTAACATATAATGCATTATTTGTTTCAGAGGTACAGATCTGTGATTCAACAGTCTTGCACAATTCACAGTGCTCACCATAGCACATACCCTCCCCAGTGTCACTTCTTATTTTGAGATCATTAGATTCATAAGCAGTTGCAAGAACACAGAGATCCTTTATGTAGTTTCTCCATAATCGTAACATCTTGCAAAACTCTAATATAATATCACAACTAGGCTGTCGATAGTGGTACAAGGCCAAGATCTTGTACAGACGTCCTCAATTTTACTTGTACTCACGTGTATGTTATTTAGTTCTGTGCAACTTTATCACATGTGTAGATTTGTGTGACCACCACCACCACCACCGTCAAGATGCAGAAAGGCCAACTTTGCTTCTGTTCACTCTCCCTTCCTCCAGCTGCCAGAGCAACATCTGCCACAAAGAAGACCCTCCGCAAATGCTCGTTGAGTGAATGGATGAATGCTGTGCTAGCTAGGGTTCTCAGAAGCCGCAAAGGAGATGCAAAAAGCCGCCAGTGTAAGTGACATACATCCAACAGTCCAGAGGTAGGACTGCTGGGGACAGCTGTGCCATGTGCCACTGGGCCAGGTGGTTGCTGCAGCCCACCGTGTCCTGGGCTGGTGGGCGGGGAAAGTCAGGACATGCCCAGTCCTTCCAAGTGCAAGGCCTGGAGGTTGCACTCATTGCTTTCCCTCACATCCTTCTGGCCAGAACTGAGTTGCAAGCACATATCAAGCTACAAGGGAGATGGAGGCTGATGGTGTTATGGGGCTGCCATTATTCCTCCCTTCCCTGCGCTTGGCAGGGCTCCCCAAGGGGGGGGGGTACTTCCCGACCCCACTGATTTCAGCTCCGGCCAGGGGAATGGGGGCAGAAGTGACAATGTGTCTGTTCTGAGCCGAGGCCTTAAGTGGCCTCTCATGTTCCTCCTCATCCCACTGGCACAGGGGCCACCCTCCATGAGAAGAGCCTGCTGCAGGAAGCTAGGGGTCCAGAGGATAAGACAAGTGGAGCCCCCCTAAATCTGTTCATGGCCTGAAGCAGAGCTGCAAGAAAAATAAACGGCTTTTTTGGTGGGGGGAGGAGAAGCCACTGAGATTTGGGGTTACTTGTCATGCAACATCATTGCGGCAGAACCTTCATGCAGTGGCCATGAGGTCAGCCTTCACTGAGGAGTTCTACTGTTAAAGAAGGCAAGAACATGGGGTGCCCGGGTGGCTCAGTTGTTAAGCGTCTGCCAGGGTCCTGGGATCGAGTCCCGCATCAGGCTCCTTGCTCAATGGGGAGTCTGCTTCTCCCTCTCCCTCTGGGTTCTCTCTGTCTCTCTCAAATAAATAAATAAAGTCTTAAAAAGAAGGAGAAGAAGAAGAAGGGAAGAACACACATTAGTGTACCATGAGAATTCCGTGGGGATGAGAGGGGTCCTTCCTGGACAAAGCAGAGACCGCCCAAGCTGTGGAAGGCTCAGTTTGCATGAATATAACGTAAGGGGGAGCACGTTCCTGGAACTCTCTTGTGGCTGGAAGCACTGGAGATGGGCTGACCTGGGCCAACTGGAATGGTGAGAGCACACCGGGAGCCCCTCTGTCTGTGCCTTAACGAATAAAACGGTCATATTAAACAAAGTTTGGGAAGAGTTTTCTCTGCGAGGCAAGAGATGGTGCTAATACTAGAAGCCTGAAATAAATGTGTTCCACTGTGTTAATCATTTAATACAGTTCCACTGTATTAATCGTTAATCAGTGTCTGTCTGTTGCCGGTATAGCTGGAGAAAGCTGCCATTCTGGTCTGCATCCTATACAAGATTAGGAATGCACAGAAGACAGCTGCTGCATCTATGGGATCCATCAAACTTTACCTCTAAAGGATCATTTCTCCAAGGTGCCTCGGCTCCTCAGCACTCACAATCTGCATGATAAATGCAGCCTTTTAAAGGAAGCAGTTCTCCGTATTACTTGCTGACTATTCTGCCAAGAATTCGGGTGTACAGACTCGGCATCGAATTTTTTCTACGTGGGAAACTGCTAGAAATATGCAAGAGGTAAAAAGCCTTTGAAAGCACAGCGATTGAGGGGTGAATATCCATTCTGAGGTAGATGAATTCGTCCCTGATAAAGTATTGGCTGCTTATTTGAAACTGAGGAAAATAAAACATAGCTTAAAACATTTCTTCAAATACAAATACAACCTAAATTTTATCTAAGTTGTCTTTGCTTGTTTGTTGTTTGTTGTTTTGTTTTTTGGTATTTATCTTCCTACTCTGTTTTGAAAATTTAAAAACACTTAAAAATGTTGAAAGACTAGAACCACAAATGCTTTCTATCTAGATTCAATGGTTGTTAATGTTTTACCCTATTTGCTTTTTCTCCTTCTCTCCCTCCTCCCAACATACCAAAATACACCAGTTTTGAAAATAACTTACTAATATGACATCATGATCTCTAAATACTTCAGCACGAATCTCCTAAAAACAAGGACAATCTCCTATATAACCACAACGCCACCATCACACCCAAGAAAATTAACAATCATTCTACAATCACAACTAATATCCCAGCCATATTTACATTTTCCCAATTGTCTCCTAAAGATTTCTAGGCAATTCCCCCATGATCTGATCAAGGTTTGTAGATTCCATCTGGAGGTTCATCTGGAAACTCTACCCCACTCTAACTTCGGTTTGGTTTTGACCTATGAAGCTGATTTTTCAAGAATCCAGGCCAAGTAACTTAAAGAAAGTCACCCATTCTTCATTTGTCTGATTGTATCTGGATGGTGTTCTTTAACATTTGCTTTTAAGCCTGTATTATCCTTAAAATGGAAGTTAGGTCTGGAGACTCGATTAGGTTTAGGTTAAACATTTTTTTTCTTTGCAGGAATACTTTGCAGGCATCTCAGAAGAATGTTCATGCATCGGGTTTTTCCACTAGTGGAGATGCTGAGGGTGATGACTTGGTTGAGAAAGTGACTGCGAAACCTCCACGGAGAATGGTCTGCCCGGAAACGGAGATTGAGGCCAAGTTCACAGGCTAATGTTCTATGACGGATGCAATCCTATGACTGCAAAAAAGGCAGGGAAAAAGAATTGAAGCAGAAAAGGAGGGAAAATGAATGCAACGTGGTTTGTTGCCAAGCTGGTCATGGTTTTGTAAGCAGCCCCACTTGGTCACGTGGGGCGTCTTTGGAGGTGCTCTATGCACCGTTTCATATGGGAAGAGGTGTTCTCTGGCACAAAGCCCACAGCGTGTAAATGCCCCTGTACTTCTGGATTGTTTCCAGTGCGTCTGGGCAGCCACTGGGAAAGCCAGGACTTCTGTGGGTCCCACCGTGTTTGACTTGGGTATGGAGCTTCTGTAGACCTTTCCGGTGTAACGACAGCCTTGCCAAAGGCACAGATGTCTATCATTGTAGGAGGTGAGGTGACAAGATGGAGCCTGGAGCTTTACATCCATCACGGGGACCTCACCAGGGCAAGCGGGTCCTGAGAGGCAGGCAGGCAGGGCCAGACGCATCTGTGCGAATGGGCATACACTGGATCCAATGCCAAAAGGAACATCTTTCTCTTTGAAACCAGTAATGATCTGTGGAGTGACAATTTGCCCCTATAGGAATATCCTATTATGTACTGGTTTTAGTACCCACCGATTATTCTTGCCTGAACCACTTGTTACATCGGGAGTTGCAAGGTGTGGGGGCTAGTCGTGCCCACTGCGACTGTACTAGGGTGTCGTTTCTTCTAGGCTCCTCCGGAACACAACTAGGAATATATTTATGTATATAGGGATATATATATAGGGATTATTATATAGGGATTATGTATCTATATATATAAATATATACATTTTAATTTCCCCTTCTTTCTTACACAAATGCAGAACATTGTATATTCTTTGTCTCGATTTTTTTCTTTTAATAACATACACACAAGGAATTGTTCCATACTCATTCATAGATTTAAGTTAAATGCTAAAATTCATGAACTATTTACTACATATGTGTGTCCAGTGTATTAGTCAGGGTAGGCCAGGCAATGTTGTAGTAACAAACAAACCCCCAAGTCTTTACAAATAAAGTTTGGCGTCTTGCTCACATAAAGTCCTGTGTGGGGTAGGACACCTCCTGTGTCTTAAAGCCATGTGACTTGGAACAGATGTCCCCCATGGTCACCAGGCTGAGTAGTCATGCCAGAGCCCAGTCCCATGGCCCCAAGCCAACACAAGGGAGGTTGAAAATGTGTCTCATTCTTCATGAAGAGGAAACAGAAATGGCATTTGGTGAATTCTATAGTGTTGTCTCTGCCACACCAGACTTCACGCTCATTCTCTCATGGAAATCCCACCACAGCTCTACAAGGTAGGTACTTTTATTATCCCCATCTTACAGCAAAGGACACTGAGGCTTCAAGCTTCTGTATGCCTTTCAAAATGATAGTGTTCCTGTGTGTCGGGATTAATTTCAGATCCAGGTGTATCTGGTACTGTCCATTAAAAAAAAAAAAAAAGACACAGCAAACCCGTTTCATCCATGCACAAAAGCAAAATTCACAGAAACGTTGGGAGATCAGAGCGAGTGGTGTAGGACAACAAATATTTAGGCTTAGGATTAAGAAGCTATTTCTTACCAAAAAAGTGCAAAATAAAAATGAAATCCCTGGAACAATAAAGACTAAAACATCACAGGACACAATGTTTCAGTAACATTGGATGATAAAACAGCTTTATTTATAATTTCTGAATCAAAAGCTAATGTTATACACATTTCTTAATGTACAAAGTGGGACTGTAAACATTTTTTTCTTCCTCTTCCTAAGTAAGAGCATTGTATGTTCAGTGCATGAGAGAAATAATCACTTTCAAAACCATTTGGGATAGTTCTGAGGAATTAAGCCAAGTGAGCTCCAGAGATTTTAAAGTTGAAAAATCTTTCTTTTAGAGGAGGAAAAAATAAAATTTAAAGTCTTTTGGACAGTGTGTTTAGTCCCACATTATTTATTATATTTGTATACTATCTATTATTAGATTTATTGCCTAAGATTGGGTGCAACAATGCTGGATCCCAGTGTATGTTTTTAGTAAGTGATTGCGGCAAAATCAACAAAAATCACAAAACTAGAAACTCCACTTTAAATGAAGCATTGGCCATGCATATACGCAAGGGACAGCAGATTCCATGAAAAGATAAGGTGGTTCCGGAAGGTGACTGTTCTAGAACAAGGCAAAGCTCACCCTTGCCTGTGAGTGTGAAGCAAACTCATCCTGGCTGTTGATCCATCTCAGTTTTCACGATAATGCCCTGCAAGCATCAACCTCTTGTCAGTGGTTTCCAAACATCTTGGACCCTAACTACGGTAAGAAATATTATTAGCCGTGTATTCACACAGCCACTCACAGATGCAGTTTCATGAGACATAATACGAGCAAAACACTCTGACCCTCCCCCCTCAACCTACTCTATGCCCTCCTTTCCCCCAAATGCGGGCATGCTTGCACTCATACCCTGTAAGACCGGCGGTGTGAAGTCCCTAAGCTGTCACTGCTTACTGCTTTGGCTGGCCAATCAAACCAGCCTGTGTCGATCACCTATTTTCTCTCTTTGCTCCACAGCTCCCAGGAGGAGGAGAGGCTCGGTGCTTGGAGAAGGTATGGTCACCCCAGAATCAGGAACCAAACCCTGGAGCCTGGAGGACTCAGTGCTATTTATAGAAGCTGCCACTCCTCCTTTAATTCCATCTTCACAAATGTTCAGGTTCACTTAGCATCTTGACACATCACTAGGGTTGCCAGATTTAGCAGAGCAAAGCAAGCAAACAAAACCAAGACGCCCAGTTACATTTGAATTTCAGATAAACAATAATTCTTTAGTGTATGTCTTCTGCAATAACAATAATTCCTTGTTTATCTGAAGTTCACATTTAACTGGGTGTTTTGTTTTGTATCCGACAACCCAACTGGCCGCACACCCTGTTTCCCTTTGAACATCTTAAATCTTAAGGATAGATCTAGGCTGGACAGGATGTGGGCATTGCTCTTGGGAGGGGGAACATTCTGGCTTAGCCTCCTTCTGCTCCCCTCAGTTTTAATTGCTGGCGACGTGCCCCACAGCCCCCTTCAGGGTCCTCCCGCCCAGCAGTCACCCTTGGATAGGCAAGGTGGCACAAGCCCTGCTCCTGGAGTCTCCATAAGGGATCCTCTCCGTGAGGGACAGCCTACAGGGAGGACAGAGAATTGCGTCCTACTCCACGCCTCCTGAGTCGACCTCCCCAGCCTCCTTCCTGCTTCCAAGTCTATACATCTCGAAGACACATGCTTGCCTTTCCCTCAAAGCCTCTTCATCCCCTCAGGATTAGCACCTTTGGACTTGGTTTTTCTTCTCATTACTGCCCCCCCCCTGACACCACCCCAAGACAACTGGTCATTGCCTGAAATTGCTCACAAATGGATAGTTTAGGGAGGTGCTGGGATCTTCTCTGCCTCTGTGCCTCACATTTGATCAATGGCAAGAATAAATCTCACCTCCCGGTAAAGGCTTTGAGTCTGAGTAGTGAGCTTGGGGGCCTTCCAGGGCCTCCCTCCGTGGCTTGGGTTGGGTTGTGAGGTAGTCACTGTGTTTCTTCGGTGGGCGGTGAGCAGCACAGGGCAGGGGCTCCACATTGGTGGAGTTAGTACATGAAGGAGAGCCTGCTGCAGGTGGACAGAGAGCGGCAGCTGAAAAGTATGGGCCATGATCCTTGCCGTCCCCTCCTTCTGCTTTCTAAGACCTTTTCAGGAAACACACCTTCCTCCTTCTGATTGCCGAGATCCATCAAGACCTGTTGCCCAGGCCACAGTTTCTTCCGGGGCCTTCTCTCCCCTCGTTAACACTTACTTATCCAGACCTTTCTGCCAGGGCCGTCTGGGTTGTCCCAAGTGCTATTAAAAAAAAAAAACCACAACAAAACTGATGTCCAAATGGCTGCCACTGGGATAAATCTGCAATTCCCTATTAAAAAACAACAACAACAAAACCCTCATAGACGTTTATGAAGTTCTGCTATTTGGGGCTAGCACTTAGGGTCACCTAAGGTTAAGACATAAGTACCTGCATTCAAGACTCATAGTGGAAGTCAGGATTTGAATACATTGCAAAGCCCTTTCAGGACGACCCTAAAAGACTAGGAGATAATAAGATGCCTTTTACACGGCTTCTAAAGGTCATCTAATGATGTGGAATCAGAGCATTTGATCAGATTTTCCCTAAAGTTTCCCTACTTGTTCCAAAGAGATTGTTCAAATTTTACATAATAAAACAACAAGCTACTGTGTTCACTCTGCGCCAGGCAGGATTGCTGGCAACCCCTCCGGTCTTCGTGAGAACACCACGAGATCTTCGGTTCCCCCTCCGCAGGTGGGGCAGTTTAGGCGTGGGGGCTGACAACTAGCCCACGCACAGCACCCCGCGCTAGAGCTGGTACATAAACCCGAGGCAGCAGGACGTGCACACGACACGCGTCCACCCTGCGTCTCTGCGGGCCTTCGCGCGGGCTTTCCCACGCTTACTTTTCAGGTTGCGCTTCCTTGCGTTGTAAACGGGGAGACCACATACTGTTCTTGGAAAGCCTCTGCTCTTTTCCATTACCCCCCAAACTGGGTCCTCTGGGTTCAAACTGGCACAATTTGCAGCCCAGTTTCTAACATTTTAGAAACTATGTATCTATGGAACAATGGCTGTATCTCTTTTTAGGGATTTGGTTTACTGGAATCTGTAAATTTCACTCAGATTTTAAGCCCAAAGTCCTGCCTCATTCACTATGTCATGTTTCTTTCCTCATTTTCTCAAAATTGATCAGGTTAAATCTTCAACATCTCTGTCTCTCTCCTACCCTTCTTTCTCGGTTTTGATTCCACAGCTTCCCAAGCAGGGTTTCCACACCGCGCTTCACTAAAACTTTGGTTTCCTCAGCGGCTGCTCACATCTAGCTGCATCTTACAGCCCTTCACAGTCCGCTCCAGTCTCCGCTGGGGGCTGGGTGGAACTGAAGAAGAGGGGAAGGAGTAAGACCAGGGACAGCTGCACCGGACGAATTCCAACACAAGGCAAAGAAGAACCAGTGCTGACAGCTACCGTGGTTCCAAGGAGGGAGTGGCATTTGAGCTGGTAATGGAAGACTTCCGAAGATTTTCTGGGGGAAAGAAGCACAAAGTAGAGCCCAGGCTGCGGGAGGGGAGATGAATTCGGAGTCTCCGTGTCCCTCAGACCAAAGATCCCTGGTCTCTTCCCTGGAATGAAGTGCCTAGGTATTGTCAAAGTCCAGAAAAGAGTAAATTATTTTTTTTTCTTGGGATATTCTCCTCACTCTAGGTTGTAGCTGAGTATATCTGATCTATTTAATATATATGTGTATGTATAAAATAGCATACAGACACAAAACACACACCCAATTCTCTGCTGAAATTCCAGTTGTTCTTTCCCACTCAAGAAAGCATGTTAAACGCAAGCATGTGGGGCGCCTGGATGGCTCAGTAGGTTAAGTGTCGGATTCCTGGTTTCAGCTCAGGTCACGATCTCAGGGTCAGGGGATCTAGCCCCGTGTCAAGCCCTGCAAAAGGCTCTATGCTCAGTGCAGAGGCTGCTTGAGATGCTCTCTCCCTCTCCCTCTGCGCCTCCTACTCGTGTGCATGCTCTCTCTCTCCCAAATAAATAAATAAATCTTAAAAAAAAAGAATGCAAGCATGCAAGCATGCAATCCTGGTATTTCCACAGACATGATCTCACATGGGTCTGATTATTCAGCAGGGTCAATCATCTGAAAAGGTCAGCCCTTTAACAGGTACTAGGAATCAATCAGTGTGTGACACAACACAGAGGTGACTGCCATGCTGCAGTGAGACATTTGGGAGGCGCAGGAAAGGATTATTAACTCCCAGAAGCCTGTGGCTTTCTTTTTTTCCTTAAACAGCTTCCAGATGATTCCTGATGAGTGTTTGCAGGGGTGCTGGGCTGCCTTTAACTTACATTCTTCCAATATTCCAAAGTAGCCTATGGTGGGGGTGTGGTGGGGTGGGGGGAAATGGGGGGACACATGTGGACACCTTGTCCCAGAGTAAGATGGAAAACAGTGAATCACACATCTAGCAAAAGATCAGAGATGGTACTTTGAAAGATTTATGTATGTCCTTTCCTTTTTATGACTAATAAAGATCATTACTAAAAGTTATTTAAAATGTTTCCAATAATTAGAAATGGTTATTCTGGTTTAAAACCCATTTCAAAAAAGATAAGGGAATTATGATAAGGTTATAATGATAGTTTGGGGGTAATAGTTGTAATCGTCTTCTCCCAAGTACTTTGAATGGCTCCTGTATGAGGAGCTTTGAAGGATTTGGTTGGGGTGTGTGAGAGCTGGTCGCTGCAGTCAGGACCTTTAGAGTCCAAGAACCCCGACACAAAAACCAGCGTAGATTACAAGGAGTAGGAATATTCCTGTTTGAACTTGGCTCTGCTTGAAGTAAAGCATGCATGACCCCAAACCAGGAGTTACTCTCTCCTTCCCTTTAAGACCTTGCTGGTGACCCACTGAACCCCTGGAGATATTCCGGATTAATTTTTTTTGTCCCTCTAAACACTTCTTCAGTACTTCAGTTTTTTACTTGTAAATTTCTTTGTTCTTTTTGAGAATAAGTCTCCTCTTTCCCTGTGACTGACACATCCTGAAGGCGAAAGGTACTTCTGGTTTGGACAGTGCTCCCTTGACTGCTCCCCCGCCCTCCCCTCCGCTCTCCCAGCTACACCCACCGCCTGTGCAGGCTCAGTACAGGGAAACAGCCTCCTGGCATCAGGAGTCAAGGTTTCTTACTCACTAGGTAACTGGACAACCCTCACTAATGGAGATGGTCTATGGAAATGCTGGCCCAAGCTGCTCTTGGTTTAAATGCAAATTCACAGATTTAAAAACAACCCAGTGGTAGTCAGAACTTATAATTGTTAAAGAAAGGTGTTTAAAGGCAGACCAGCTTTCACTATGGCCTAATCATACTTTGAGAGCCCTGAAAAAGGGACAGGCCAGATGAGAAACAGGAGTAGCTTGCTAAGGGGGCAAGGGGGAAGGTGGGCCTCAGGGCTTTCTCTCTTCTCAGATAGAGAGGGCATTAAGTGATCTCCCACGAAAACTCAATGTGACCACCACCCTGGCACTTTCCGATTGCTACCTGTAAACTTCTAAACCCCATAGATATTTACATTGCTGTCTGCAGTTTTAAAAGAGTTCTCACAGCCTTGGTTTCATTTGATCCTCATGAATACCTTGCCGGGGGTGAAGGATACATTTCATTATCTGCACCTTGGAAAAGGTAACCAAATCTTCCACCACAAAAATCAGAGGAGCCAGGAGCCGAGCTGGCATTAAACAAATTACAAATTTGTTTTAACTGAATTAAACAAATACAGAAATATATGAGTGTTTTAAGGTAAACAGGTCTCTGCCCTAAAGAAACTCATAGTCCATTTGGGGAGAAATGCTCAAAATTAAAAGAATTAAAATAACAATACAATTTAATAAGGAAAGACCAGATACAAGAGGGTCAGTGCATCCTTCACTGTGAAATGAAATGAAGAAAGTGCTATGATTCTAAGTGTACTTAAGCAGCTTTCATCCCATAACTGAATTGAAATCCCCAGTGTACGTCACCTGCCACCTAACCTTCATCTCAAGTCTCTGCTTAATATTCCGGGTTTTACTAGGATTCCTTACGTGTCTATCAGAAGTCCAGCTTTACACTTAGCTATGGTGATGTCTGAGCTTGTCACATCCTCTTCAGTCCTGTATTTGCAGTGCAACCTCTGGTGCTCCGCACCCTCCTGCCGTTTTTTTTTTTTTTTAAGCCACAAGGAACATGAAAAAGGGAGTGGGGGATATCTGTGTTCAGTGTTCCAGAAAAGCCCACCCTCACCTCCTGGATTTGCTGAAGGGAGTAGAGTTTAGAGAATGGTGTGGTGACTCATGAAATCAGATACTAAGAAAGACATTTAGGAGGAGGGTGTTTTAGGAAAGAATACCGACCTGGCCAAAGAGAGAGTGAGAGACTACAAAGCCAGAACATGCCCACGGTCAGGACTATCTTCACCTGACAGAAGAATCATGGTGTGATAATGTGTATATGGAGAGGGATAACTAATAGGGATGACAGATCATTTAAAATTGAGACTTCCAAAAATCTAGGATGGCACTGGGTATCAATGCTCTCCAGAAAACACAAATTGTCCCCAAATGCCTCCTCCTCCATCTGGGGATTCTGTGGCCTTTTCTGTGGAGACTATGGTCTTGTCTCCTTATTCACTCCTTATATCACATTGGCAAAAACAGATACAAAAGTCTCTAGTCTACTCCTAAGTACTAATGTATTCTGAAGGCAGAGCATGGGCAGCAAGACCAGACTTCTGGCCTAACACCTGCAATGTGTCAAATGAGCACAAAGACAGACTTAAAAGGCAAATAACAAACTGGGAAAATATTGGCAACATAACTAACAATATTTTATCTTATAGTCTTTTTTTTTTTTTTTAAGATTTTATTTATTTATTTGAGAGAGAGCATGAGAGGGGGAGGGTCAGAGGGAGAAGCAGACTCCTTGCTGAGCAGGGAGCCTGATGTGGGACTCGATCCCGGGACTCCAGGATCATGACCTGAGCTGAAGGCAGTCGCTTAACCAACTGAGCCACCCAGGTGCCCCTTATATTATATTCTATAAAGAGTTCTAGCAAATGAGTGACATGAATATAAAAGATAAAAGTAGGCAATTCACAGAAGTGACATAAAAACAGGTTCCATGCGGGACGCGTGGGTGGCTCAGTGGTTAAGCATCATGATCCCAGGGTCCTCGGATCGACTCCCACATCGGGTTCCCTGCTCAGCGGGGAGCCTGCTTCTCCCTCTGCCTGCAGCTTCCCTTGCTTATGCTCTCCCTCCCTCTCTCTCTGACAAACAAGTAAATAAAATGCTTTTTTTTTAAAGATTTGATTAGATTAAGATTTAAGATTTTAAGATTTGACTATCACTGGGTTGTTTTGTTTTTTAAGATTTGATTATTTCTGGATGTTTTAATTTTTTCATTTTGCTTATTTATGGTTTACTGTTTTTCTGTAATGAATGTCCATTTCTTTTATAATAATTTTAAAAACCGGGTAATTACATGAAAATAAAAGAAGTAAAGGCATTAATAAATTCTGAATTCACTGGAATTAAACTGTAACTGATCATTAATAAATAAACAAATCATAAAGTGCTAGCATTTACCTTGAATTAATTAGATTTAGTTTTTCTGCCATCAGAAGTAATAAGGCCTAGAATAAAAAGTGACTTGAGTTATAGAAAAAAGTCACAATTCAGGCATTACCTGTCTTTGAACTGTGAAATCTGTACCTGTTATGTGTTTATATGTGTGGGGCCTAGAAGACATTTGGAAGGATATCCACTAAATTTAAAAGCGGTCCCCTTCAGCAGGTGGGATAAGAGGAGGAAGGAAGGTAAGTTTTTCTTGACCCTACTCTGTATTGTTTATTAGAACAAGCATGCAAAAATCTAAGTATCTTTACAAAGCATATTATGAATATTTAGAAATATGAACAGTATCTATGGTATGTTGGGAAAAAAAATCAGAATGCAAAATATACTAGATCATGTATCTACATGTGAGAAAGGCCTGGGTGGGAATACTCTATCATGAAAATAGTTGTTCATTTATTAGCTCATTTATTCCACAAATATTTGTTGAGCCCCTACTAAGGGTCAGGCACTTGGGATATAGCAAGGAATCAAGTAGCCAAATATGGCTCCCCTCGTGGAATTTATATTCTAGCAGGAGTAAATACGTTAGTTGGTGAGTGAGTGCTACGGAAAAACTGGAGCTGATTAACATAGACTAGCACTGCCGTGAGTGAGGAGGAGGGTCACACGGGTTGGTCAGGGAAGGCCTGACTGAGGTGACATTTGAGAAAAGGTCTGAAAGAGGTGAGGGAGTGAATTAGGCCAATATCCAGAAGAGCTTTATAAGCAGAGCGGACAGCCAGTGCTAAGGCCCTGAAACGGGTTCAAGGAAAACCAACGAAGGCAGTGAGGCTGAGTCAGAGATAAGCAGGGCAGTTAGCTGGTGTTGGGCTCCGTAAGGAGTTTGGCTTTTTACTCCAAGTAAACTGGGCAACCACTGCGTGGTTTTAAGTGGAGAAATGCCGGGATCCCTTTGGCTGCTGTATGGACATTAGGCTTTGGGGGGAGGGGCAGCATAGCAGAGACCTGGTTGTTGGGTGAGGGATGCAGGGTGCTGTGGGGATGCTGAGGTGTTGGATACTAGATATAGTTTGAATGCAGAGTCAACAACATTTCCCAATTGGGTATAGGATGTGAGAGAAGTGTATGAGGATGGCTCTGAAGGTTTAGGCCTGAGTGAAGGAAGTGGAGTTGCCATCAACTCAGATGAGAAGGACAGCTAGACGGAGGTTTGAGCTGGGGAAAGAACTTATCTGTGGACCTGTTATGTTTGAGTGTAAGAGCAATATAAACTCTGTTTGAAGAATGTTTCTAATATTATGATGACATCTTTCCAAATAAATCATTTCAAGACTCCTGATTCAGCAATTATTACGTTCCCAGTACTGAAGATATGCGTTAGTCACTGCTAGTAATCTGGAGAAATCATGGGAACAGAAGATATGCCAGAAGACTGGAGCCTAGATTCCAGTTTTCAGAAACGGGGAAAAAACCGAGGGCTGCAAATCCGTCCACAGTCCTGGCAATATTCTGGAACATGTGAACTCCGAAAATCAGTTATAGCTCCTCTTGGATTCAGCCTGGAGTTGAGCAAGTCAGACCAATATATGTAGTAGGAAAAACCCAGGCTTTCCTTCCATGTCTTCTTTCCTATTCTATAGAACTCTTCACTTCTGATAACTTCTGACACCAAATATATGGGGGTTTTCCCCCCCAACCTAGCAATTTTCTCTGACACCAGCTGGTTGTCTCACAATTTAACTCAATTCTGACACTATCCACCTGGAGAGAGCTAGCATCAGATCCCCCAGTCCCATGAGACTGACCACACTTCAGGTACCGATCACATGTAGCGGGTCCCCAAGTTACCCACAACTTCTGACTTGGCTCCTCCCCTTGGATTTGATCATTTGCTAGAGCAGCTCACAGAACTCAGGAAAGCACTTATTTACAGTCACCAATTTATTAAAGGACATAATAAAGGATACAGACGAACAGCCAGATGAAGAGATACAAGAGGGTGGGGTGCGGGAGGGTGCCAAGTACAGGAGCTTGGAACCAATGCAACCACAGCCAACGACCAAGTATTAGAACAGAAGATGCTCCTAGTGCTCTTATCACTCGGGAAATTCCGAGGGTTTTAGGAACTTTGCGCCAGGAATGAAATGAAGACCAAATATGCAAATTCCTTCTTATAAATCGTAACATCTCGTAAGGTAGGCCAGAAGACTGAAGCCTAGGTTACCGTTTTCAGAAAGGAGGTAAAAACAGAGGCTGCCAGTCCGTTCAGTCTAGGACGTGTCATTAAGGGGAGGACACATGAACTCCAAAAATGAGCAGTAGCTCCTCTTGGATTCAAGTTGCACTCAAGAGCAAGTCAGGCCAAAATATTTAGGAAAAAAAAGGGGGGGGGGGGCGGGGGCCATTTTGGGCCTTGCAAGTCCGCCGCAGGAGTGGGAGGGTTTCTTCGGACAGGTCTCGGGCGGGCTGCAGGCCGCGGGCTGGGGGCCGCTGCACCGCCCTCCGTCCCCTACGGGCAGGCTGCCTGCTGCTCGGGGCTGCTGACCAGGCATTGGGGCCGCGCGCGCGGACACTCGGGGGGCGCTTGGCACGGCGGGTACAACGTGCACAGAAGGCGGGGGGGCGTTCATTCTGGAGCGCTCTTACCCTGTCCCTTCTCTTTCCTCACCCAAGGAAACGTCCTGCCCGACGAGGGAAGCCGCGAGGAAAAGTAAGCGATGAACACAGTGAAACTTCCCTCCGCTTCCGCGACGGAGCTGCCGGCACAGGAACGGTTAACGCACGCCTCGCCGGGAGGACCCACAGCCGCAGGGCCGAGCTGCCTGGACCTCGGGCAGCACCGGGTCCGCCGGCGGTTGCTAGGCGACCGGAGGCGGGCCGGGGGCCAAGCTTCCCTGCCCCCTCCCGCCCCAGTCCCACCCCGCCGGGCCGGCCGGGCGTCAACACCCGCGACCGGCGAGGCGCCGCGGCGCATGCGCTCCTCCTACGGCGCGGCGCGGAGTGACGCGCTCCCCTCGCCGCCGCGCTCTGTGCCCCGCCCCCTCTTGTGCTGTCGCCCCGAGCTCAGTTCTCTTCCAGACCCGGGCCTGTCCACACCGCGTCTCCAGTCTTGTGGACAGTGCAGACCCGCGTCCCGCGCTCCCGCGGTGGCGATGGTGATGGGCCGGGGGGGCGAGCGGGGGGGGCTGGAAGAATGAGGCGGCACGAAGGGAGGGGGCAGCTGCCGCGGACTCACTTCCGGAGCACGGGCGGAAGTGGCTGCGGTGGATGGGGGCGGGGGAGGGAAGGAGCGCGAGGGGAGGGCCCGGCCGCCGGGGGTCGAGGGGGTGGGGCCTGGGCCGCTGGTCGGGACCCGGCCTGGGGCCTGGACTCCGACCTGGGAGGGCCACGGCTTCCAGCTGAGACCAGGCGGGCGGGATCCAGGTAACGACCCAGCGCAGATGGGGTGAGGGTCGTCCGGGCGGTAGAGGGGTGGGGGTCAGAGTCTAGGAGGGTCGCAGTGTCACTCTCTTACCCCGTGAACACGGAGCGCGGGGCTCGGAGGAGAAGAGTGGGAGGAGTTAAACGGGGGGGGGGGGCATGGGAACGCCACGCCCCTACAGGAAGGAAGGGTGTGTGTGTGTGTGTGTGTGTGTGTGTGTGTGTGTGTGTTTAGGAATAAATTTAGAAGGGAGGGGGCGACGGTGTGTGTGTGTGTGTGAATAAACTTAGAAGAGAGGGGGCGACCGGGGTGGGCTTCCCAACTGAGAAACTGGAACAGTCCGCAGCTGTTGCCGGCAGGACTCGGGCCTCTCTTCAGGAGAGCGCGCTCAGTGGCCCTGGGAAGGAGTTTGAGATTAGGAATTCCATCCCTGGCACAGTTTTGGGAGCAGAGGGGGAGGCGAGGGTGAAGGGACAGGAGCAAAGAATGCATGTGGAAGGTGCCAGCGTCTGGGTCTGGAATGGATTTAGTTCGCTCCGGGAGAGCTGACCCTGCGATTAAAACACTGAACACTCTAAGAAGCTTGGGAGATGGAGGAGATTAGTGTGTGGCAGTAACAAGACAAGAGGGAGGCGGAAGAAGGATGTTCTTTTCTGTGTTTCTTAGAAGACAGTCTGCATTGATGGTAGAGCAGGGTAAAGGAATCTAATTTTTTTTTGGTAAGGGATCTGGTCTTAGGAATCCATTTGGGTATGTAATAGATTAGAAAGTGTCGTAATGTTTAAATATTCCACAGGTTAACACTGAAATCAGCCTTCTGGCCATGCCGGTTCTATGGCCTGTTTCTTCTCATGAACCCCAGCAGAAGACGGACCGGCCAGTCCTCACAGTGGATGACTGCCCTTCCCTGAGCAAGAGATGGGATAGAACCTGGGATCTGCCCAACACCAGACTCTGGGCTTAATAAGCCAGCTGAATGAAGGAATGTAACAGACCCCTGGGAGGGACACTGAACCCTGCAGTGGGGGGGGGAGGGGCGTGGACATACCCCTTCCCCCCCAAACTCCTCCCCCTCAGAGTCCACTCAGCCATGGACTTTGGACCTGGATAAGAGGAGAGAAGCTGCACTTTGGCTGGTGTATCTGATTTGGGATTCTAAGTTTTGGAAATGGAGTGCTGGAAGGGGGTTTGATGATCTCCAGGGGAGCAGCTGAGAGAAGAAAGGTAAGGTTCCTGCCTCACTTCCCACGGGGTGTCTGGCTGCTGTTGTGCAGAGAATGTTGAGTGGGGCAAACCTGGGGACGCTGCCATTTAGGACGTGCCTGATGAGAACCCCACCCTGATGGGTACGCAGGAAGCTTCACCTCTGTTCCACTCTCTCAGGGTGCAGACTGTTCCCAGCCTGTCTTTACCCAGGCAGAAGGAGTACCTTGTAAGGGGTTGTGTGCCATGCAGTTGTGAAGTTAGGCCTAGGAGAACGTGAAAAGGATTCAGGCTTCTGAGGAGAGGTTAGATTAGAGATTGGATTATTTATAAGGGCCAACACTGAGTCCACACATTTTGGGCTAAGTAATACTCTAGGATGGATTACCTAGGCAGAGGCAGGCTGCTGTGTTTGGGGGAACTAACTAATAGAACTGCCTTGGGGGAGGGTAGAAGATGGTCTAGATAACTTCCTAAATTGTCTCTCTTCCTCCTGCCTCTAAAGGGGGTTTAGGCCATGAAACCTTATGCAGATAGCGGAGGGACAGAATACAGGTTTGAGATCAGTTGAATTTTTGTTCTAGCTCTGACTTTCTTAGTGTGCAACCCTAGATATATGGGTTAAGCTCTGCCATGTTCTGTTCACCTGTGAGATGGGGATAACTAACTTTACAGGTCCCTCACAGGTTGTTACAGGAAGCAAATGAAATGACAGATTTTGAAAAGTATCCAGGGCCGTGTCCATGGAAAACAGTACCATTGACGTTGCTTCATGATGCTTGTATAATTAGTACATCCAAAAAAACTCTGAATTAGGAGTCCTGTTCTTTTATTGAATTAGTGTATTGGCAAAACCCTTGGATGTCCTCAATTAAAAGCCTGGCCTGAATTTGTCTCATCTTGTTCCTGTTAAACAATACCTGGGACCATCAAATGGTGGAAAAGGTGTACGGGTCCTAGGAGAACTTAGATGGAGGGATTCTGGTCCTCAGGGCTCTCCACACTTGTGATAAGTGTCCCTCTTTGGGGTAGCAGATTAAAGAGGGGTGGAGGAAAGTCCAAGTCTCAAGGGCCAAGTGTGTGGTTAGGAGACAGAGCTCCATTTCTTGGAGTAAATGCTGGGCCTTTTCTTCCTGTGCCATATCCTGGTATTCTCTCCTGCTCTTGAAGATGACAGTTTTTTTTGGACTGCCATCTCTTAGCCTTTATATTTTTGCAGGCTCTCTTTCCAAAGACCTGTTCATAGTTACCTTCTCACCTCCTTCCTGCTCCTTCCTTGAACTCCAGTTTACCTACACCAAGATACCTGCTTTTCTCAGTGACAACAAACAGAAAGGAGATGTGTTGGGAATTTTGATAGACAGTGGGGTACGGTGGCCTGGGGGCACAGGGCAGGAAGCTTGGCTTCTAGCATCTCCTTGCTTCTTACTAGCTGTGTAACACCTAGAGCTCACATTCATTGGGGTTGGCAGCAATAACTAAGGTCATTTGCAAGCTGAAAATCATATATTTATGACTTGGTTTCTTTTTTCCCCCTCCTTCACCAGCCCAGTGGTGAGCTGTTCCTTCTCTGATCTGAGGCTGGCTTGGGGCAGTACCTTTCAGCCCAGGCTTCTACTTTAGAAGGTACAGATTTCAGGGTGGCATGTCACTTCCCCCAGCTTGGCCCAGCAAATTCCTGGTGCCAGTCCTTGCAAGGGGTATCTGGTCCCAGAATGCGTCTGCAGCCCTCATCTTACCTGGAAGGCCTGTGAGTGCACAGAGTTGTGCTATATTTATATGGCACTTATGTTACGTGAAGTGTCCAGGCTGCTGGGTCACTTTTCTGTCACCACACTGTTGTAAGGAAGAGAGAGCAGGGATTATTTCCCCAGTTTGATATGTAAGGGGAAGCTACAGAAGCCTTGAGCACAAAGGGCTTGCCTAAGTGTGGACAGGCAGATACTGTAATTGCCTGCCCAGACCTGATGAGGGCCATCTGCATTCTGCTGCAAACCTTCAGGGAGGGGAATTCAGTGCCCTGTCAGACAGCCTCTCTGGTAAGACCTTTCCTCCCTAGACTGAACCGGAATTCCTCTCCCCTGTCATTTTCACCGAAAGTACTAGTCCTGTGCTCTGCCTGACCCTGTCACAAGATAGCCTTCTCACAGGGGTACCAGGATCTCAGACCACTCAGCCAGGACCGATGATAGACTTAACCAAAAGCTGTGGATGTGTTTTAACTGAATTTATTCATACCAGTCTGTCATACAAGAGGAATTGTATGTGGCTATAACCAGAAGTCTCATCTCACAGACATTGCTCACTAGTCCTTGTATTAATCTTTTCTCTTTTCTTTGATCTTGATGAGCTGTGTTTCTGGGTCTCCAAGGGGAGTGGGGATGTTGGGAGAATGGGAGAGGGGAAAATAGACACAACGCTGATTGATTTTACTTCTTCCAGCCAAGATCTGTCTTTTAAGTTCAGAGCATGAATTCGTTCCAAATTGTAAAAAAATTCAGGGTATCTTAGGTATGGTTTATGGGAAGGCAATTGAAACAATTTTCACTTCCTTCTCTTTATCTTTCCAGTCCTCTTTTGGAGGTAGTGGGGGTGGGCAGGATACAGTATTTTCGCTTCTAATTCTCTCTTATCTTGTGATCAGATCTTCCTGTTTCTTCCATTTTCATATATCCCAATTTCAGTTTCATTCCCAGAATTCAGGTACTTAGCTGCTTGTTTCTGTCCTTCTTCCCCCTTCTCCCCTCCATTACACCTCCTCATGAAATCTCCATCAGAAGCCCAGGGCCTCTTTTCCCAGGTCAATGTGGCACCTATCACCCTGGCTTCTTGCCTCTCAGACCAAATGTTTTCTCTTGTTTCCATCCAAGAATTCAGCCCAAACCAGTTCTCTAACCAGGCTCTTTCTGCTTGGGACAGTCCTTTTGCAGCTGGAGAATTTCTACCCTTAGATCTTCCTGTGAGCCTTGGAATTTCAACAAAGGATTGTTGAACATCCAACATCATTGGATGTTGAGTTCTGGTGCACAAACAGTTCCCCATTTTGTCCCCATTGAACTGCCTTCGATAGAGGATTATTATTAGAGGTGGGAATGTGACATCTCATGGGCTGGTTGGTCTGCCCCACTTTTCAGCATCCTACCATGTCCTTTGTCCTGGAGGGTGATTTTAGCTCCTGAGATCTTGTATCTACAAACCAGTATTTCCCAGCTTTTTACACTTTTAGGAATTATCATTTTCCTTCTTACTTTGACATGGAGTGTGAGTGTGTAAGCCTCCCGTATCCCCCAACTCCCTTCGTAAGGAAAGCATAAAGAGAGGGCAGAGATGCAGAGACAGCGGCTACTGGCTGGCACATGGGCGTGGGCTTGCATTTCCTGCCATGGTCCATGAAGTCAGCTCAGCTGGAAACCTTGGAGAGAGAGAGAGAGAGAGACACACACACACACACACACACACACACACACACACACACAGCCTCAGTGAGGTGTCAGCTCTCTTCTCACTCTGCTTCTTCAGGGCTAGGCTCCAGCTGCTTCTGCCAGAACTTCCCTGCTGCCCCACTGTGCACCTGTCATGCTGGACACACAGCCATCTGAGAGCATTTGCACTCAAGGGTGTGTTAGTGGCAGGAATGAGTGTAGAAATGCCTGGGTCTAAAATCTGGCCACACCCCTCACTAAGTCTTGGGACCTTCAGCCAGTTGACACTTACTCTGAGATTCACACCTCCGATCTGTAGAATGGGGTGATAATGCACACTGCAGAGCTGCTGGGAGGGTTCTGCATGCGGAGGCCTCTGTGCACTTGGTTTATTTCCTTAGCCCCAGGCCGGGGGGGCCTTTAGGGCATGCTCTGCCTTTTTGTGTCTCTAGAACCCTTCATAATTCCTGGTTTCATGTAGAAACAAGTTAGCGGAATCAGCCAGTAACCACACACTGCTAAGTTCCTGCCTGCTGTGTCGAACACAGGAGGGAAGTGGGTTGGGGGGAGGGCCTGGTGCCTGTAGAACGAGTCCTCGTCACTTTGGTAGGGCTGGCTCTAGGCTGGGTGTGCATGAGTAGCCCGTAGTTCTCAGTTCCCCACCCCCACTTCCCAGGATCAGACACAGACAAGGCTTTTCCTGGGGGCTCCCTCAGCCCCTTTCACAGGGCTACCACATCATCCTGCGATTAAGTCCTTTATTCCTTAGGTCTCATGGATCTTACCCCAAGGACAAGTCTGTCCTCTGCTCCTGTACTCAGAGTGGACACCTCTCATTACCCACCTCGAAAGAAAAAAAAACAAAAAAAGAAAGTAAAAAACAAAAATAACAACAGCTGTCCCCCTTCTGCTTTTGGCAGCAGGTGTTTCCTCTCCGGCTTCTTTTTTGGCGCCCTGGTTCTGTTCTCACATCCCTGCACCCCGCGGCCCCTCTGTTGCCCCAAGTCCTCCCTCCCGGAAGCTAGAGTTCAGCAGGTTGATGAGCGCTGCCCCCAGACCCTGGCCTTGGATTTGGTGGACGCACCATCTGGCTGCCCGCCTACCTCAGGCAGGGCTCTCCCGGTCAGCTCTGTGAGGCTCGGGGCTCGGGGGCTGCGGAGGGCGGGACTCCCGAAGTCTCGACCGGACCGGGTGGAGGGGCCGGGACTGTGAGCAGGGAAGGGCCCAGTGTAGCAGCTGTCAACACAGCCCCTCCGGAAGTGCAGGAGCCCGCACAACTTGGGGTGTCCGGACGGCGGGTAACCGCCGCGGCGGGCGGAGGAGGCGGGCCGGGCGAGCAGGGCCCCCGGCGCGTGCGGGCCGGCCGGTCCCGCCCCTCGGCCTCCGCGCCCCGCCCGTCCCGGGGAAGGGCCACGTTGCTCGGCTGGCGGGCCGGCCCGGCGCGTGTAGGAAGGGCCGGCCGGGAGGAAGGCGCCGGCGTCCGCGCGAGCGCTGCAACGCGCCGGGGCACCGGGCTCGTTCCCCGCGCCCCGGGGCCGCCCAAGCGCAGTCCGGGAGGTTGGGAGGCCCTGGTGAGTAGGGGCCCGAAACGCCGGCGTCCGTCCGCGCTGAGGCTTGTCCCGGGAGGGGATGCAGGTCCGACCGAAGGAGGCCCCGCGGGAGCGGAGAGGGCGCCCCCGGGGCTCGGGTCTCCGAGCGCCGCGTGTCCCCCGACAGCCCGCGTGCCCGGGAGCCCCAGCGAGAGGGACCCGGCCCGGCCCGGGCTTCGGCCGCGCACCCCTCCCGAGCCGGGAAGTCCAACTCCGCGTTCCGTTCTCGGAATCCCGGGCCTCCAGCTGCTGGAGGAGGGCGGGCTCGGCGGGGAGCGAGGCGGGTGTGCCGCTCGGCGGTAGGGCGCGCGGGTGCGGGCCGGCGGAGGTGGGGTTACCGCGGGGGGTTGGGGAGCGGGAGGGGCGGTGGCGGCCTTTGCCAAACCCCACCCGGCGTCCTTCCCACCAGTTACTGGGGTTCTTTCTCCGCCGCAGGGAAGAATTGACTCAGTATGAAAATACGTAAACTGGAAAGAAAACTTTTTCCTACCTGTTAGCTGGCGTGTGTGGAGTCGGGGGCTTCTGAGTACAGAGCCCCCGTCTCACAGACTGGGGCAGGGGGGCTGTGTGGGGTCG